>NW_023596066.1:0-45176 GCF_011947565.3 Pollicipes pollicipes
ATATGTTGAAAGTCATCTCAACTCACCTATCTGCGGACAGCAGCAGTTATGATAAAAACAGGATAAAGCTTATTTTTTGGTTGGTTTTAACTTGCATTTTCTTCAGTTCACTTGTGTACGCTTGTTGACATAAGACAAAGTTGACGGCACACAAATGAAAACACTTTAAATCACTTTGAACAACTTATTCTGATTGCCATGCCTGACCTCTGTCAAGGGCAATAATGGGTATGCTCCCCAAAATAATCCCTCTTCTCCAAAAGTAACATAACTTTTAGATGACCATGCCAGTTTTGCTGCTTGCTTTTTCAGCTGCAGCAAAGGCATCTTTTGAGGCTTGTTAACTCATATTTAATGACATACTTTGGGATGTTGGCTTCATATTTTTAATGGAATGGTCTGACTATTTGCTTAATGCCGATATTTGCATCATATTATAATTGCTATGCAGCTTAGAGCATTCCAGCGCTAAACATATAGTGCATATATACAGTAGAGTCATTTGCCAGTCAGCAAACCATGACAACTCGGGAAACCATCTGGTTAAAGCAACCATGTCGGACCACTTCAAGAAATTTGGGACAAATAATCAAAAATGTGGAACGAAATAAGCCCATTGCATGCCTTGTGTCATCACAATTTGTCTTAACAAAATTCGATGGATTAAAGCAGCAAATGGCTAACTACGGTTAGAAATCGTGTGTTGAAAGCAGGTGAGGTAAGCAATTACTGGGTCCACAGGAGACTTACTGGCTTTTTCAGGGCACACTTCTTCCTGGTCCCCAAAACAAAAAGTCAGTACCACAGTTCGCACAGTTTTCTGACAGGCAGAGACATCCATTTCACCCCCCAAATATCAATAGCAATCACATCCACCTACCTACGAGATTAAAATGCGAAACAAGTCAGAGGTGTGCATGGTAAACATTTCCGGAGGGCAGAATTTCGCCATACAACACTTCTGTATTAGCTGCGTCAGGTCTGTCCCAAAGCTCCATATGGTAACAAAAGGATAGCCTTGTCAGGTAGCCTGGTGAGTTAGACACTCGAAAGGCTTAGATCCATCATTATCGAGCGCCGCCATGAACCAAAAATGGCTAACCGAGGATTTAACAGGCAAAAATGGCGGTAAAAATAAGTTCCGTAGTTCAAATTGTCTCCTTCATTCCCTTTGTATTGTTCACTCTCGGGTGCATATCAAACATATTTGGGCGGCTGGCGAATTAATCCAATTTACGTACAAAAGACTTGCAAACTTGCAGTTGGAGCATCTTGCACAGAAATTGGTCAACACTTAAAGCAACAGATGGAACCTCTAAAGGCAATGGGAAAGGAAGGAAGAATTAAGTGTTATCACACTCGTATGATACCGAGAAAAACAAATGTAGTTAGATAACTATAAATACTTGTACTTTATTTGAAAACTTTTGATATCAGCTGATTTGTCTTAAAAGCTGTTAAAATAAGTGTTCAAATTGTGATATTCATCTTGTAAATTTTATTTAGGAGACATTTCTTGTATTTTTCACTCCTTCATTTCGGGAGTGATGCAATTTAGTCGTCAAGTTTCTTCGGGTAAAATGAATACCTGGAGCAAAATTCACTACCAGGTCTTGCTGGTGTTTGCGCCAGGCTCTGCTTTCGTGGTGTGGTGGTGAGACAACACAATTGGGGATGCGTGAAAAGCTTGCATGTAGCACACTGCCGCCGATTGTGATGCATTTTGTAAGCAAACCAAACTTGATGCGTGCAAGCGGCTGGAGTCGCCTGGGAGTCTTGGGCTTGAAGGTACCTGGCGCCTTTGCTCTGTGCATGCATAGACATGATTCAGATTTAGGTGAGGCAGGACATAGCCATAGGTGTCCAGGTTCTGTGGAGCCTTGCTTGTGCTTGGTGGTTTCAGGTGAGCTCAGCTTTGTAGGACATCTGAAAACCTCAGAAAGGGAAATATGAGTTTGGCATGTGCAATTAGACAATGTCAGGCAGGAGTAAAAAATTCACATAAATTATGGGGAAAAGGAGTGAAAAAATCCTCCTCATAGGGTGTTGCTTTACACCCAAAATCGGCACTTCTAGGACACGGCCAGCAGAACGCGAAGCCAGCTTTATCTGCGATCTTCGATCGATATTCATTACAGCTTCTTGAACCACAGTTGGCCATTTAAGAATTTCGGTACAGTTTGATTCAGAGGCATCATTGAACCTGGTATGTAAATCGAGAAAAATTGTATCGAACACAGGTCTGTAAGATGATAAAATTTCATACTTATCTGATGATCGCCGATGTCTGGTTGATGCGTGGTTGATATGAATAATGTACTCATTTCTATTTTGTTGAATGACTGTTAATTTTGTTAGTCGCCTGTCTCGCAGGATTTAGTATGAATGCGTCAATGTGCCCACCAAGCACCCAGTCATTTCATATCTGCATGTCTTTTTCAGTGCTGCCGCCTATAGACCGCGAACTGAGGTGAAGTCTCGGCGAATTTATCAGCCGTCCATTCCTGTACTCAGTGAGTTTGTGTGGCACTTGTACTTTGCCATTTCTGATGCTTACAACTTCCAGCCAGGGGTAAAGTTTTGCCGAATGAGTTTTGGGAGGGGCAAGCAGTGAAAGCAAGACGCCACCTGCCCCCAAATAGTCAACTAAGTGGTTTTTTTCGGATTTAACCCACGTTGTTTCCAAAGTTGCGGAATCACAAGTGGGGTCGAGTGGGGTGGGAGCTAAATCACACCCAACTGAATGGAAAGCTACACCCCTGCTGGGAAACGCACATGGTAAGTCATGCCAACCGAATGCAATCTTCCACTACGTTGGCCCGGGATGGTGAATTGGGCACCAGAAGTACGCGCTTTGCCCGGCAGATGGCGGTGTGAAGTGGAAATTTGAAGTTTCACGATATTTTTAAAAGGGCTGTCACTTATCGTGCTTTTTGTCTTGCATGATAACTTGAAACGCGAAAAGCATGGGCTATTCGCTGGCGTGTGGCATTAGCTACTGGGCCACCGAGGAGGCATCTGTTTACTGGTTCAAGGATATTGCGATTGCACGAGATGGCGTCGTGGGTCGTTTCTTCTTTCGTAATCTTTCGTAATCTTTCTTCAGCGAATTTTGTGAATGTTCTTGAGCCGTAGTTAAACGTGTAACATGACATACATGAAGTTTAATCTATATCAGGGGCAAAATATCTAAAGAACGGCAAGTGCTGGGTGTGAACACATGAACAGTGTGTTGTGTGGTAAGTGCTGTGGTAAGTCGCAGAAACATTGTACTATGAAAAATGTGACTGGCATATAACATCGAACACTCTCAATCTCTTGCTTCATCCTGCATCCTCACGACATCCCGCTTGTCCGGGGTAGACTGCGGGCGCCAGTCACGAGTGGGGCCAAGAGGCCACCCGGAGGGGATCTCGACTGGACGCCCGCGCATACGCCGCAGATGGGATCCCTGCGCGAGCTAAGGTTCGGTGGGTATGGCCCCAGGCGCGTGTATCCTAGCCCCACCGTTGTCCTTCTCTTTCATTCCATACCCTGAAAAGATTGTTACTACTGCTGGAAATGACTAATCCAACAACCAACCTGGCATTACTCATAGCCTGGCCCAGAGGATCACGGAGGGCCTGTTCCCCAACACGAATCCAGATTGCGCTGGGGTTAGATTGGTCCATACGATTACCCTGAATGTGGGTAGCTCTGTAGTACAATTGTGTGATGGCTGAGATAGTTTTTGGTTTGCGTTCAATCCTAGAAAATTGTGGGACGGTGGGTGGGAGGCTACTAAGGTGTTTTTTGGAACGAAAAGGCTCTCAAAGACGTTATTGGTACGTCCCCTGGCCATACCCGGGGACAAAACAGCTGTGTATGGCCACATATTCTCAACACAAGCCGGATTACTGTACCATGCCTCGCATCCAATAAAGTCGGCCTTTACCACAATTTAGAGTGATCATCATCCTGACTGCCACATGTTGTTTCGGACATGCGGTCCAGATGCGGAGCTGTTTTGAGCCGGCGACACGTATAAACGAAATCAGCTGAATGCAAATGACATAACTGGGTGTGCAACCAATACGAGGTTGATAGCAGTTGTTTTTTTAACACAGTGATACTGTAAGCTGCATAGCAATTATAATACGAGTGGAATATTGGTATGTAACAAATAGTCAGACCACCCCATTTAAAATGCAAAGGCAGTATCTCAAACTTTGTCATTAAGTATGAATAAACAAGCCCAAATGAATGTATTTGCTGCAGCTGAAAAGGCAAGCAGCAATACTGGCATGGTGATCTAAAAGCTACGTTATTTCCTAGAAGAGAGATTGTTTTGTGGAGTATACCCATTATTACCCTTGACATAGGTTAACCATGACAATCAAAATAAGCTGTTCAAAGTGATTTAAAGTGTTTTGATTTGTGTGTTGCCAACGTTTGTCTGACGTCAACAAGCATACAACATATGAAATGCAAGTTGAAACGAGCCAAAACTAGCTTTAAATATCATGTTTTTATCACAAGTGCTGCTGCCAACAGATAGGTGAGTTGAGATGATGTTCATCATAGTGGGCTACTTCTAAGTTAGGTAAGTTGGTCAAGTGCATGGCAAGTGGCGATAGTAATTGTGCAGAATCAGTAACCCACAACTGCTGCTGTGATACAGACAGGTTATACAGGATGACATGATGTAAGGCCGCTTTAGGTTAGGCATGGGCTACTTTCATGGAAACAAGCATTGGTATTTTGTAAGAAGCAGTGACAAAATGTTTGTTTTCCCTGACCCCATATTAACAGAAACCAGAAGTATGTCTATTGTGGTGTGTGACTTGGTGATGGGCTGATGTGTAGGGGGCCAAGGTTTTATGTTTGAATGTTTTATGCTTGTTGAACTTTCAGTTGTTATTTTGTCATTGAATTCCTTTGCTTTGTTTTGTTTGAGAGTGCTGTTAAGGGAACTGAAAAGTGCAGCGTCAAATTATTGGTGGTTATAATTTGTTATGCTCATAATACTGTCATGAAATTGCGATGCTTTAACACGCGCCCGGTTGGCCTGCTAGATACCCTTCGCTCGGGTGGGGGAGGGTTCAATTTGACGCCCCCCCCCCCCTCTAGATCTCGGAAACTAAGAAAGCTAGAATACACCAAACTTACAGGTGTCTTGATCTATACGTGAACTCACTTAGGTTAAGGTTTCAGCTTCCTAGGTGAATGACCTTCAGGTCAAATAAGGTCAAACAAGGTCAAATTCCAGGTTGTCTCCAAAGCGCCCCCAGAACCTAGGCAACTGTTTCTAAGCAAAACGTCATGAGCTCATTGTGGGTCATTGACCTTGTATGACCCTTTGAAGGTAATTGGTGACCAAAATGATACAAAACTGCTCTGCTTTTTGCATTTGAATAAGCGACAAAGATTACGCTAGGCAGTATGTTCCTAAAACAAAACGTCCGAACCAGGTCATCTTAGGTCAACGGCCTGTTCTGACCTCTAAGAGTCAGTTTAAGATGCATAAATGCGATTCCTGCTGTCAGTAATTCGAAGTGAGCACCAGAAGCTATCCCATACAGCAAGTCCCAGAGTAATAAATCAGGTTGGTTTTGACCTTGGTCTGACCAGCATACCTGACCTTAGATCAACGTAATTTGCTCATTCAATATTTGTGGTGCCTAAGAAAGCATGTTAATGCATTCCGTCCCACTTAATGGCCTAAGATGCTAAAAACGAATAGTTTTGTCAGGTTCCTGATGTTACGTCCATAGCCAAACTTGAAACAGATGTCTTTGTTTGCTGAGGCATCAGTCACGAGCTCATAAGTTTCAATCATTTTGTGAATTGATTTTTTCACTTCCGCACGATCTTTTTGCGATGGAATTTTTCGCTCCTACCCTAGTTTAATAGCGATTCTAGCTCCCTGAACCTAAGCGTGAGCACTTTCGGGTTGTGCGGCACTCGTCGTGAACGGGGCATTTTTCTTTCTTTCTAGGCCATAGGTCAAAGAAGAACGAACGCCACTGTTTGCAAAAAAGGTACGGCACCCCAAGAACGGATAGTCTCGAAAGTCATAAAAAAGGAGACGCGACGGAAATCCGTCTTTTTCCCTGTGCTGGCGTTTTTTTCTTGTACTGACGTATCTCTTACAGACAGCCCGGTTGGCGCCTTGTGTACCGGAGCACAGAACCTTGCACGGGTTTATGGGTTAGCAAGGCAATATGAAGTAAGGGAAACATTACAGTTAGAGAGAGAGAGAGAGAGAGAGAGAGAGAGAGAGAGAGAAGAGAGAGAGAGAAGAGAGAGAGAGACAGAGACAGAGACAGAGACAAGACAGAGACAGAGACAGAGACAGAGAAGAGACAGAGACAGACAGACAGATACAGAGACAAGATAGACAGAGACAGAGACAGAGACAGAGACGAGACAGAGACAGAGACAAGACGAGACGAGACAGAGACAGAGACAGAGACAGAGACGAGACAGATACAGAACAGAGACAGAGACGAGACAGAGACAGAGACAGAGACAGAGACAGAGACAAGAGACAGAACAGAGACAGAGACAGAGACAGAGACAGAGACAGAGACAAGAGACAGAGACAGAGACAGAGACAGAGACGAGACAGACAGACAAGACAGAGACAGAGACAGAGGTATATATATATATATATATATATATATATATATATATGTGTATTTCACTTAATATTTCACATATTGTACCACAAATTTAAACCTTGAATAAAAAATTGTATTCTACGAGTGCAACCTCTTGAGCCGCATTACCATGAAGCCCCGCTGGGCCTTTGTTTTCAAGGGAGGTCACGGTGAAATGCGGTGTCATGACTGAAAATCTGTGCGGAAATTGCGAGAAAACCTGCAATTTTATAGTTTCGCCGGCTGTGCAAGTGTGAGACCACACTTATTTAACAAAAGGGTGTGAATCGGGGGCTTGAAATGTGTGTGATCACTGATGGTGTATGCCAGTGGCTTATATTGATCTTGATGTGATGGGTAGTGTGCGTGCGAGGCTGGTATTTCTGAAAGAGAACATTGTTTTGGCGTTCTTTAAGTCTACTGATTTCCAATAAACCGTGATTATTGATACCTGTGTTATTGTGACTGTGATATTACTGTGTGATAAATGTGATGTTATGGATACCTGTGTGATTGATACCTGTGATACCTTTATGTTTGTGTTTCAGTGTGACCAAGGAACTCTGGCAAACTAAGAAAAGTACTAGCACTTTTCTTACAGGCGTGTACAAAGGCAACCTGGTACTCCATTTGATTTTGTCAACATTTTGAACCTATGGAGATATTGCAGCATGTAATTAATCCATGGTGTGGCATTATATCAGCAATTCATTTTAGCAGTAGGGGCTGGTGCGTGCAGCTCATTAATGCACATGCTCAGTATCGGCTCATAGTATATGGCTTTGCAAATTTTCTTTCTCTAGATAATTCTGAAAATATGGAGTTGTAGTATTACTGATGCACGTTGTGCTGTCTTCACTAATTTTGTATGCAGGCGAGCATTGATTGTGAGTCATTAATGCCATAATCACTGTAACTTGCGTTAGATGCTGGGTGCTGAGAAAGGTGGAGAGGTATTGCTGTTGGTGTTTTGGATAGCACCAATAATACTTTCATCATGATCCTTGTGTGCACTGGCGGCTTCATCACTTCCTTGCATTTTGCCCATCCAACCATAACTACATGCACTTATCATGTTTCCAGCCTTGTGCAAAGTCAGCATAAAACAGCGTTATTTCACCACATGTAAAATTTTCCCGTTATTTTTTAGTAAACCACCCTGATGGCTGTCGCATGTTGCATGACTGCGGAAGCGGAAGATGTTTTTTGCATTTTTCTCACCTACGTTTTGTTGATTCCCAAAACAAGCTGAGCAAGTGATGCCACTTCTAGGTGGTCTGCTGTGCTGAAAGTAATTTATATATTGCATCCTGTGTTTTTGGTCAGCCATATGTCAGATCGGGAGTCAATACAAGAGAGGACACTACCCATATTTTCATGATGGAATTTATTATGAAAGCAACATGGATTGCAGTACAAAACCCATATCATTGTTCATTATGTCATGCCACAGTACAGCACTGAGGTATTGCCACAGCTGTTGACCCGTGGCGTTATACAATGTGCCACATTGGTTGACTACTCTATGTCAAGCCTATGATACAGCGGCTTATAACTTATAAATGACTGGTAACAACTGATTTAGTAATGTCAAAGCACTATCGACAGCAAGAATGCCATTGCAACCCAATGGTTGTATTAGGGTTAACTATTAATTACATAAATAATCCTAATAAAAACATTCATGGTAGCCCAACCTTACCATCTTTACCATAGCAATAGCAATGCTTTGGCAATCACTTCATAGCACCGTTACAAAGTTATAAATTTTTGCATGGCACCGCATTTCAAGGTATCAACAATAAAGAAAGTAACTACTGTGCCCATCACACCATATCAATGTCAGGACTATAGCACTGCAGGCAACGATGGGTCGACAATAAAGTATTGACAAAATCATCAACAGCATAACAGCAACAGCAGCATCGCAGCATATCGTGCTTTCATGTTAACAATCTGCCATGAAAGCTGGCGATTGCTACGGTGCGTATGTCAAACAGTCCAACAAAACTCACGGCCAAAAGCAAGCCAAAAGATATACAAACTAACCACCCTATAACCCGCCTCCCAGCACAGCCCCCGCGGCGACAATGGCCGGTTGGCGTCAGCTTTAGTGCGTTTCGAGGTATTCTTTAGGTCTGGCTGCCAGATGCTGCCAGGTATTGCTGTCGTCACAAAACCATTGCATGACGCCATCAAACAATGATGTAATGGGGCGCATTTTTTCAAACTTTGAAATTCTGGTGCCTAGTGTCGTTTTTGAACATTGAAAGCCTACCAATAGTTACAAGGAAGCTTTTCCCATCATATATGATGCGTACCTCAATATCTTCAGTTGTGGAACATTTCCTTTAATCGCGCGTATGATATGACATTCAAACCAGTACTTATTGTCAAGCCGTGCAAGCTAGGATTTAAGGGAAATTTAGCACACTACCTCGTTGGATTTCCCTCAGAGTGAAGGCCGTTTCGTGTGTGGTGTCGATCAGCTGTTTCCGTTATTCATTTCTTAGGAAACGGACTCCCACAAGGTGATTGTATTTCTCCTATGCTTTCCAACATAATGATCAATGAATTGTTCGATAAAATCCATCCTGGCATTTCCCTTCACTTTGCGGGTGACAGCGCAACCTGTAGCCTTTCTCATCAAGGTAGTTTTTCGTACATTTGTATTGTAGTTTGTAAATTTGTATGTGTATTTGTGAAAGTGTGTTTCAGAAAGCAGAAAGATGCAGACCACAACTATAAATTATAAATCTACAAAGCCACACACGAAAATCTGGAAATCTCGATAATTTCTACAACCGTGCCGTGGTATGTTTGTTTATGTTTCACAAAGGCCAGCTGATTTTCCAGCAGTGGAGCATTTGTATGATTAAAAGTACAAATCACAACTACAAATCAACGATGGCCTTCCCCATTGTAGAAAACGTGAACGTAAGCTTTAGGCAATGCCAGTAGCAAAAATGGATTGTGGACACGAAGCTCACAGGAGGAGGCTCGCAAGAATCCCCCGGGGCAAAATAAGCAGCTTCTCAAGGGAAGTGGGAGGACAAACAAGCTCGCAGAACACAACGCTCAGAGGAAGCAACCCAGTGATGGTGTTGATGGATTTAATCATATCTTTCTCCGCGTATGGCCCGTGCAGCCAAGCGTGCAGTAAATTTATTCCTTTACGCTATTACCCATCACTTAAAGTGACCTTGGCCGCCGCACCGATCCGATCGAAATCTTGCGTTGTCTTGTGCTCACGCGTTGAGGGGGTGGGAGGGTAATGATACGGAGGTGACCATTTTCCGTGAGCATGCCTACTGGCATCCAAGTCACTGCAAGGATGAAATGGCTGTCCTAATAGGTTATGAAATGTCTTACGTTTAGGTGTAGTTTCTACTCATGCAAGTGAAAGCAAGCAGACTCATCCTATCAAACTGCGGGCGGGCGGCGATATTCACCTTGACGCCAAACAAGGACAGCCATCGCCGGGTGTGAGCGATGCATGAATCCCATGTCTGTGAGCAGGATATAGGTGTCTTTCATGGTAACAGAACACTAGTATTATGCTGGTTCACTGAGCCTCTTTCGCTGGTTGCGATTACAGTGCCAATATTCTGTTTGTTTACTTCTGCTTAAAACTTAAACACGCACGGTGAATACAATGACAAATGTACTTGATTGCTGTTATTGGGGAACCTAATGTTCTGTTCCTTGACACTTCCGATACGTTTCGTTTGTTTTTGTGTACAAACCGCCGTATTTATAATGATCCATATCATAATTTGTTTTTTTCTGCGCTCGTCGGACATTGGCAATGTCAGCTGGCGGGTGAAACACTGGAGGGGGGACAGGCATCATTGAATTTCTTATTGGTGGAATCCCGTGCGACTCAGCACAGGGCAATGACGTCACTGGTGCCCTGTGTCATTGGCCCCCGCCGTTGCTGGCTCCATCGCCGTGGCGTAGCGGAAACGTATGGTAGATGCAGCGTTTAAAGTGATTGGAGGCAAAGCAATTAATAGCAGTGTGGAAAAACCTCCGTTCTCTGGTGGATGTGGCACCAGGGAATTTTGTACTCCAGGCTCTTGACTGGCAAGAACGACAATTTTTGTACTCCAGGCAAACGCTGCAGTCCGCCCCACAAAGCAAATGCACCATTGCAAATGTATGAGCCTGAGTATCAGTACCAATGCAGACAGTTTTACTTTATTTATAGCCAGGAGGGCGCATGAACTTTGCTTTCATAAAGTGAGTTATCACTTCTTCATTTCTTGGGACCAAACATATAGAGCACCAAGAAATGGAAACAAGCATCTGCAATCTTGCAGGAGCTGGCCAATCCAGGGCGTTCATGTCAGTGTCCTTCATCGTTGTATTGCATGGGTTAGATGCACTTGTACAAGCCTATGCAACTCCTGAAGGGTGATGATAACTCATGTGAGTTACTTCTGTGGAAATGAAGTGAGTTGAAATATAAAATGTGCTTGTTTTAAGTACCTACCGCTACCACATACCTCACATGTCATTACCTGTTGGGAAAATATATGGCGCACCTGAGTAAGTAAGGCCGCATTCTCCACGACGTACACACCTGCCAATGCCTTTTTCAAGGAACGGACAAACATGTCACGGCGCCGGCTCCCACGACGCGACGAACACATGGCCCCCCGTACCCGAAACTTGCGGCAGCCCACGGTCCTGCGACCCACGAGTGCATTTTCAGGCAGTGAAGTGTCGCAACAAAAGGACACCTACAACAATATTCGTTTGACCAGAAAACCACTAGCAGCACCAAAATCACCGATGGCCCATCGATTTTAGCTAGACCATTAAAAGACTCGCAGAGCAAGAAGTCCAGGATGCCAACTATGCTCTTAACTTACCTCATATTAAGAAAGCATGTTAGCGATTTTACCAAAGGACGTGCATTTTGCGAACGGTTTGGTGGGAAAATTCCAAAATATTGCAGCATTAAACATCCTTTTCAAAGCGCTTGTTTCATTTCTGCTCCCGCCATACCAGCCACCAACCACCATCCAACTTGCAATTTAATTGAAAATCATAGCGTTCAAACACACCACATATCGGCATTTTTAAGATAAAATCATGACATTAAATGGCATCCAAATATGACATTTGTGGCGGGACTTTTGGTGGTAGCAGCTTCTTTTGGGTTCTTAAATGTCATCGGAATTTACGTTCCCAAAATGCGAGTTTGTGGCATGCAGCATTCCAAAACTTATCATTACTATTGTGTAACTGATAGTAAGTCAACCAGTTCTTAAGAAATCGGTAAATACCGGTCTTTGAAGATTCTAGGACATCTTACTCATTTAACAACGGTATCACGTCTCCAGGCTCAACCAGTACCTGTACTTGTAAGATAGAGATGGTCCATACCCGGTGGGAAAAAATCGCAGCACTTGGTTGCATTCTCACAATGGGGCCCATGGGGAGACCCGGGGAGAACAAGCCGGAGTACAAGCCGGAGAACAGCAAGTTTTTGGCAAAGTTGGCCAAATTTTATTGAAAAATTGACGTGTTTTGGTATCGCCCAGACACGGGTCGCTCTCAGAGGGTGATGAAATAACATGATATGCCTTAGAATGAGAAATATCTATCGATTTGTAGTGTAGGTACCGTATTATCTCGGCGTAGTCTTACGCCACCAGAAGATAAAATATATTTGTAGGTGGCAAATTACAACTTGAAATGCATGGCTGTAAAGCTCTATGATTTTTCTACCGCAAACTTAACAAGTTGTGTTGGTGCAACCGGATGAACGGCTTTTCTTAGACTATTCATCACAGCCTGTCATTTCAGGAGCGACCCGTGGTACTTGTACTTGGTTGGCCCATTGACGAGTGGTAGAATGCCATCACAATGTCTGGGAGTGCGCCAGGAGGGCGGGGGTGTTCTTTGTCTTGATGTGGTGGGAGTGAGGAGGGCGGAGGGTGAGTGCAGCTGTTTGGGATTATGTGCATCGTGGTTGCGAGTTTGAGGTATTCAGTGAGGCAAAGTGGAATTGGTTATCTTCAATTTTCACACAGCATGCATCCACACTTCTAAAGTTGCTTGGGATTTAGTTTTGGACCGCTATCAAGTTATTCCAAAAAAGGTAAATAAACGCCTAGGAGCTGATCTATAAATGTGTACCTCTGCAGGCCTGTGCAAAATCACCTCGTTATAACCTGCTCTACGTACAGCATGGTGGGTAGGTAGGTAGGTACTAAGGTATCTATATACAACACTTATGCTAGGTTTGGGTTTCCCATGTGGGATCAAATATGAGGATGACCTGTTTTCAGCCTGTGGTTATAATTGCTGTAACCTGACAGGCGGCAAGGCTGTCATGTTCCTTGCTGTCAGGCATAAGATCCTGCAGTAACACTATTAAAATTTTCCCTGCATAGGATCATAGGGGACTTGGAGAAGAGGAGAGGGATAACAGGAGGTGCAGGAAGAGAGGAGGAGCAGAAGTGGAGGAGTGGAAGGAGAAGAGTGACAGAAAGAGCAGGGGAGGAACTGAAAGAGGAGAAGAGCGGAAAGAGAAGGATAGGAAGAGGAACACTTTTGGTATGTTTATATTAATTCTGTAAATGTCTCACGGACTACATGTTAGTGATGTCACACACATAAGGCTTTCATAGTCAACTGCAGCTGCCTAAGAGTCATTAAAAAACAGGATGTCATGCAAAGTGGTTGTCCACAATTCAGTTTCTCAGTAAGCAGAGGATGCATCTGATTTATCATTTTGATATTGTGCAAGTTTGCATGTACATAGGTAATGATATGTAAATGAGCTTTGTTTGATGCACCTGTGAATGCATGTGTATAACTTTTTGTTATTAACCTCTAACTGTATATTTTTATTGACACATACCCTAAACCAATGTTCCTTGCAGTATAAGTTATGGGTTGTGTAGATATTGGTGCTGGCTATTATGAACTAACCTCAGTATGCTGAAGTTGCAGCCCTTGATGTCTCATAGCTAGTTTTGAATATGTGTTGTAGTACTGTTGAAGGTGGCACCATTTTAATTTTTTTCATACTGGTGGTTCCAGACCTTATCAGACATCAGGTGATACCTGGAGCTGCATCATGCCTGTAAGTATGTGTTTTGGCTATGGAAGTTATAACGATGACCGCTGCTGTTTGGGTCTAGACTTAGGTACAAGTATGGAAAATTGTATCCCTAAATATTTGTACCTCTAAGTTGAGGACTTTTGCAGCCATTGGAGAGAGAGAGAGAGAGAGAGAGAGAGAGAGAGAGAGAGAGAGAGAGAGAGAGAGAGAGAGAGAGAGAGAGAGAGAGAGAGAGAGAGAGAGAGAGAGAGAGAGAGAGAGAGAGAGACAGAGACAGAGACAGAGACAGAGACAGAGACACAGAGACACAGAGACACAGAGACACAGAGACAAGAATGTGCTTGTGTTTTTATCAAGTGCAGGCTGCTGTATGCCGATCTTTCCAGGAATTGGTAGATATGTTGTGGTGTAACTCGTGATATGTTGGTTGAAAGGTATTTCAAGAAAATCAATCTTAGGTAATATATTAAAAATACTTTCCAGGGGATCATTCAGATGGTAAGAGCCTTCAAAGAGATGAGGCATTTCACTATTTTGTCTATGGTGGTTAATGAGCATTTACCCTTCTGGCTTTCCCCTTACAGGAAACATTGTCTTGTCATCGCTTGTGAGTATGACGCATGGTGCATTGTGTTTTCTGCACACTGCTTGTAAAGGTTTTATGGGCAGCCATGCTCTTGGTGGTGGTATTGGTGCCCTTCCAGCAGGTGACTGGTGCTCCAGACAACACATTATGATAGTGATAGAATGTGTTTGACTATGAGTTCAGATAAAGAGGCGGAGTTCAGGTGTATGCCGGACTAGACGCAGGTGTGGCTGCCAGGTGGCGCGTCATGTTCGACAATGAAGCCTTTATACACCTGATTGACAGAGCTCATAAGGTGGAAAAGTGGTTCGACAGTGTATTCTGGTTAAACGAGTTCTCATGGGCGTGCAAATTTCTACACAGAGATCTGGATGCCATTGTTCATGCGATTGACCGGTAACCTAAAGTGCTACGTCTTGCAAGACGCATCGATGGTGCGTTTCGGACCCCGCAGAGAACCGTAAAAAACAGGTTTGTCGAGTATACCGTGAAATCTATTTAGTCGGTGACGAACCAGTTCGGGCAGGTGGTGATGACGATCGAGAACGATCCTTCCCGACCCGGCAATGATCCAGACAAGCTCGGTGCCCTGACTGTTCTGTGCGACATTGATTTCATTCCTACTGCGTTAGTGTTGACGTTCACGCTGGAGATCGCCAGAAAGATAGGCAAGATTGGCCAAAAGGCGAACTATTTATTGTGGGACGACCGCAAGGCTTTTGCGGAATGTCGCGTAAGTCTCCTGCAGGCGAAAGACAATCGCAATGCGAATCCGCTGCTGCGTGGGCACGGACCAGATTTTTGTGTTGGAAAATTTAAGGGGTTCGATTTTGAGCAAGTGGCCATGCTAACCAGATCTCATGGACGCAGAGCTCGTACTGGTTGTACCTACCAGTCTTTACTGGCAGAAGCTTTAAATCTGGCCAAGGAGAGGCAGATGGCCCTAGCTGAAGCCCTGTTAGCCAGGTGCGGCGATTATCTGGACGTCACTAAGGTCGAAATTGAGATGACTGATATCTTTGTCACTTCCTACCCATTCCGCGATTTCTGAGCCTTGAGACGCTTTAGAAGCGGGCGAGTTAGAGCTCTAATGGATTATTTGTGTCATCACAGCAACCTGCATTTTCCAAGACAACACGCTTTATCATGCTCGGGACAAAGCTGTCTTTGTGTGGAAGAGCAGTACGCTGTCTTCAAAATGCGCGTCGCAGAACACGTCCGGTTGAGGATGGAATGGTTCATGTAATCAAAAGGTGCAAAGATTCTTGGTATACCAGCTGTGCGTCGTGAATTTCTGAACGCCAGTTCCAATCTCCACGTTGACATTCCGGACATAATCGAGCTGATTGAAATAGCCCTGCTCATGTGTCGATCTCACTCAGATGCAGAGAGGACCGGTAAACTCATCAAGGACATCTCATCTGTCCGATTTGGCGGCAAATTCAACGAGCTGAAACCAACAGAGAAGGACAGATGTGCGAAGGAGGTATTCATTCGTGAGTTCGGTATAGGGACGCAAGATGCGCCCATAGCTGCGTTAAAATCGGAGTGGTTCAAACATCACTACGGTATGCTTAAAAAGCATGGAAACGAAACTTCGGCCTATCTTCGTAAAAAGACAGTTCCAAAGGTAGCATTTGTTACATCTGAAGAGTGGGGCCGAACACTCGGTGACATCCATGGCGAAGGCGTGGCGTCCACAACATGATATATGATATATGATATGATATGATATGATGATATGATGATATGATATGATATGATGACTATCTGATTATATATATATATATATATATGATTGATATGTATATGATATGCATATATGACATGAGAGAGAGAGAGAGAGAGAGAGAGGAGGAGAGAGAGAGAGAAGAGAGAGAGAGAGCAGGAGAGAGGATAGAGAGAGAGATCGCGGAGCAGAGAGCGAGAGAGAGAGAGAGAGAGACGGGCCGAGTCTTTCTTTTCTGGAGAGCGAAGAGGAGAGAGGAGAGAGGGAGAGGGAGGGAGAGGGAGAGGGAAGAGGAGAGGAGATATATATATAGGTATATATATATCTGTATATATATGTATATATATATATATATATATATATATATATATATATATATATATATATATAGTATAGATATAGATATAGATATAGATATAGATATAGATAGATAGATAGATAGATAGATAGATAGATAGATAGATAGATAGATAGATAGATAGATAGATATATATATATATATATATATATATATAGATATATAGATATATAGATATAGATATATATATATATATATATATATATATATATATATATATATATATATATATATCCATGTATAGATAGATATAGATATAGATATAGATATAGATATAGAGATAGATAGATAGATAGATAGATAGATAGATAGATAGATAGATAGATATATATATGTATATATATATATATATATATATATATATATATATATATATATGCGCTTCTCAGGGACATGTTCTCAGGGACACGTTACGTGTTGTTGATCTATACAATCAACACATAATATGATTGACACCAGCATTCCTCAAATCCTACCTCAATAACTACTGAAACATTACCCCAGGTAGTAAAATGAGCCCAATCCCATGTAATGGGTTATTAAAACCGGGCTGTCTGCTGAAAAACAGACTGTCTGCACCAGTACCCACCATGCTACCAGATGTTATGAAGCATTATCGGTTTTGATACATAAGGCACTATTATACATTAGTGGTTACAAACATTAGGGCTTCTGATAGTGACCCACTTATCATTCCACGCTTTTCGTCCAACTTGGTAAGTTTTAGCCATGTTATATGCTAGGGGTATCACTTTTGAAAATTGGCTAGAAGTTCACATGGCAGTGCCGAACTGATATGCCCCCAAGACCCGATTTTTCCACACGTTTTGACCACATGACTTTGCTTCTTTGATGTTAGAATTTAAAGAAAGGTTTTTTGATGACTTATAATTGTTTCCATGGGAGGAATGACTTCCCATTTCAAGTTAACATGAGGCTGGGAGGGGGATTGTCAAAAAAAAACTCAATGCAATGGGTTGCTGAAACTGGGCGTATGCCAAAAGCACGGAATGTATGCACCAGCACCCACCATTCAGCCATGGAAGAACTGTGACAAGCATGACTGGGATTCAGATCATTCATCAGCCATGATCATTCAGCCATGCAAGAACTGTGACAAGTGTGATTCAGGTTCAAATGGTGATTAACCATTTCCCTGTCTTCAACTCAGATTCAAACAATGATTAACCATTTCCGTCTTCAAGCTGTCTCACTTTCGTGTCACCCTCTACTTCTCTTTATGAACTTCAAACAAGGAGTGCTGAGAACAGATTTCAGCCATGCAAGAACTGTGACAAGCATGGCTGAGGTTCAAATACTGATCATTCAGCCGTGCAAGAACTGTGACAAGCGTGACTCAGGTTCAAATACTGATGAACCAGCTCCCTGCCTTCCAGCTACCTCACTTCCATGTCACCATCTACTTTCCTTATGCGCATCAAACAATGGGCGCTGAGAACGGATTTTCCATCAATCCATTCTTATATTTTATTACTCCATTACACTTCTCAGAGCCCATCAGCCTGGAAAGCACAAAAATGAGCATGATAAGAATCAGGAATGAGTTATCGGACACCGCCCACCTTGCCTCGCCTTCCAGTACTGTATGCGCCACAAACGCCCGCATAATCTGGTAGACTTCAGTGGAAGTTCAGATGCGGTCAAAAGGGTTGAAAATCGCCCGCCCTCGCCAGCGTCGTCAGCTGATATTAGGGGTTACGATACGTTAGGGGTTATGATACACTAGGTGTTTTGACACATTAGGCATTATGATACATTAGGAGTTGCAATACATTAGAGGTTATGAACGCTAGGCGTAACGATACGTTAGGCGCTATGAAACATTAGTGGTTATGATACACTAGGCGTTCCGATACGTTAGGTGTTGTGATATATTAGGAGTTGCAATACATTAGGAATTGTGAAACATTAGGTGATTTGATACATTAGGCCTAATGATACATTAGGTGTAGTGACACATTAGGGGTTATGATATATTAGAGGTTATGAACATTAGGCCTTGTGATACGTTAGGAGTTACGAACATTAGGGGTTATGATACATTGGGGGTTATGATATATTAGAGGTTATGAACATTAGGCCTTGTGATACATTAGGTGTTTCGAACATTAGGTGTTGTGATACATTAGAGGTTACGAACATTAGGTGCTGCGATAATCCCCCCCCCCCCCCCACACCACTGATTTTGCGCATCTCAGGCCTCGGTCGCGCAGTAGGCAGCGCGTCAGTCTCATAATCTGAAGGCCGTGAGTTCGATCCTCACCCGGGGCACGTTTTAAGACGCGCAAATATCTTCGTGTTCCTCATATGACGTCATTCAGAAAGCCTACCACCACATCGCAACCCATCCCTTACGTAACGCACACCTCATTCAACTGAGACCGTGAAAGTCCTTCACGACGCCCAGCGCCTTGGCGCTTTCTCGCATTTGGCTCGGCTTCTGTTCCAAGACTCTTCCGGGACGCGATGTCAACTCAAGAGGGTTCTCGTTCGCGTGCGCGAATCCTACCTTGCCGTTCAGCTAGCTGGAGGTGCGGCCTGGGTCAGACACGACGGTTCGTGGGTATTCAGGGTGGTATCTGCTTGCCTGGGGAGCTGCCACATCGCTGATATTTCGTCGCTGCGGTCGAAAGAACGAATTGGATGAGCATCGGTTCAGTTCACCGACCATAAATGAGAAATAATTCCAGTCCGCTGAGTCGGCATCAAAAAGTTATCAAAAGCTGCGAGATTAAGTCGCGAACTAGATTAACTGCGAAATTATTGCACAGATCGCGCACGTTAACTATCTTGTCCACGGGTTAAAATGGCGTGGGCCATTGACATCGTATTCTTGATCTTTAATTCCCTCATAAGATACGCATTAATGGGTAGTCAAGTCTTCCTTGGGGATGGAACTCGAAATCGGGTTGTCTGGACTGCAAGCACTGCGACGTGCCGCCTGAGATAATACGCATGTATGCCTCCCAGTCCAAATATAAACTGTTTGACGGGTTTCAACAGCAGACACCACATGATGACGATGACGCTGCGAATGGCGCGAGGTTTGTCGTGCGCCGCTGGAAGTCGCCTGTTTCATAAAAAGCGATAGCAACAACTTTGGTGAGAGATATATTTAATTTTTGTCGAACTTTTCTGCCTTTAAAATGCAACACTCGTGGAATAAAACCTAGCTGTGGAATTCATGGTGAGTAAATCTACGCTATGTCAAATCTGACATATTTGGGACGTCGTTACAGTGCTTAGATGTATGCGGTGTTAACATGCTCGTCTACTTCAAAATACATTGTGCTAATTTGGTCTTCGGTGTGCTAAATGATATATGATAAAACTTTGAAAAATATAAAATGCAAAATTTTGCCGTCACTTCTAGATATGTTGTATTCTGGATACGTGTGCCAGCGTGCTTGCTTCACTTGATAACGGTTTTGTGTTTGTTTCAGAAACCAAAACAGCATACAAGAGAAGAAAATACAAACGTCTCAAAGTCCTTTAATCCACCGTCGATGACAGTTTCAAAGCTGTCACCTGTGTCCACCTGTATATCCGCCCCCTTACACTCACCGATGATCCCCACGAACCATATTGAAACACCATTTCCTTTCACATTCAATGCCACACATGTCGCCAAGGTGTGACGAAACCCTCCTAAGTTCATGTGTTTGTTCAAGGTTAAATATAAAGGTTGATACTCGCATTCAGGGGTGAAGGTTTTGTGTATTATAGTTTGCCGCCTCTTTGTTTTCTATGTTTCTGTGGCACACGTCGCATGATATTGTTACTTCCGCCAGTGCTATCGTACAAACCAGTTAGGTTTTTCCAGCTAACCAGCTAGGTTTTTCAGTTTGCTGGATTGTTTCAATTTTTTCAGCTTCCTGGCAACAGTCTGTCACAGGACCTTGGTAGGGGCTCGCGGTGCAGCAGTATTGTTCAGTCGGTCTCCATGCTTCTGTTGTGATCAAAACATTCCTGCAGCACTGAGGAAGTTGAAGAAGACGATGAAGACTGAAGAAGAAGCACTGAAGAAGTTGAAGTCTGA
This sequence comes from Pollicipes pollicipes, assembly GCF_011947565.3. NCBI lineage: Eukaryota > Metazoa > Arthropoda > Thecostraca > Pollicipedomorpha > Pollicipedidae > Pollicipes > Pollicipes pollicipes. Next base: position 20,456 of record NW_023596066.1, read on the forward strand.
CCTTGAAGTTTGATGGTGAAGTGCACTACTGTTACCTTCCTGCAATATCTTCAAATGTGAAACATTCCCGTTAAGATGTTGATGTGTAGCTTCCCAAAACATCCCTAAACTACTGATGTGTAGTTGGTGCCACCTGGGAACCATGCAAGGTCTGCCATATGGTTTTACCTATCTCATTTCATTGAACACCCAGGTTATGGTGGTGTTTGTTGTCTTGGAAACCTCGTAGCAAGGCAATTTTAGCTATCATGGCCTTAGAGCTGACGTCAGATTTTGAACGTTAACCTGTCTGCAGACTTCACGTGCATGCATGCAATATAATGTCATGAAATCATCTGCTAGATTTCTTTTATCCATCTCCTCTCCTGTCTATGTCAGGAAATACCATTAAGCTTACACTAATGCAGTTAACTGCATGATGACCATGCCAAACATGCCGTTTGGTCATGACTCATTGGTTGAACCGTCGCCGTGATTCGCAATCCAGCTCCGGCGTTCTTCAGGCCGGCCCTCTCCAGCCCGGTGCTCCCCCGCCCGGCGCTCTCCATCCCGGTGCTCTCCAACCTGGCGCTCTCCATCCCGGTGCTCTCCAATCTGTCGCTCTCCAACCCGGCGCTCTCCAACCTGGCGCTCTCCATCCCGGCGCTCTCCAACCTGGCGCTCTCCAGCCCGGTGCTCTTCAATCCGGCGCTCTCAAGCCCGGTGCTCTCCAACCTGGCGCTCTCCATCCCGGCGCTCTCCAACCTGGTGCTCTCCAGCCCGGTGCTCTTCAATCCGGCGCTCTCAAGCCCGGTGCTCTCCAACCTGGCGCTCTCCATCCCGGCGCTCTCCATCCTGGCGCTCTCCAGCCCGGTGCTCTCCACCCCGGTACTCCGCAAACTCGGTGTCTTCCAACCCGGTGCTCTCCAATCCGGCGCTCTCCAGCTCGGTGCTCCCCCGCCTGGCACTCTCCAGCTCGGTGCTTTCCAGCCTGGCGCTCTCCATCCCGGTGCGCTCCAACCTGTCGCTCTCCAACCCGACGCTCTCCAGTCCGGCGCTCTGCAGTCCAGCTCCGCTACTCCCCAGCCTGGCCGTGTCATAGATACAGTCCAGCAGTGGGAACGCATGGATATGTTTCACTTGGCGTTGGGTTTAGTTTTGTCAACACGCTGTCGTATTTTTACGACAGCGTGTTGACGTGATACTTTGACCACATACGTGGTCAAAGTATCATTGATTGAAGTACTTAAACCACTCCTGCATCTCACCTGTGAGAGCTTCACAATCTAACCAATGTGGTAATCATATGGGTTTGAGGAAGAAGAGCCGAGCTGGTATATATATATATATATATATATATATATATATATATATATATATATACATATATATTGGATGTAACGTTAAACTGGCGACTAGCCCAGGGAATTAGTCTGAAATGGAATGGTTGTGCCAAAAAACACCCATTTTGCTGGACGTTGGCCATTGTGGTGCCGGGACCATGATGTCTGCAGCAAGACGTGCTGAGTGACGGCTCTGATTCCAAAGTCGCCACTGCATATAATTCGGTCAAAAATACCTTCATTTGAGGCTGCGTGGTATTTTGTCACTCACTCATCTGTTACGGCCGTACTTACCGGGTCGAATCCAAGATTCCCGTCGCTCAGTCTGCGAAACATTGCACCTGGCGCAAGCGATCCTTTCAGACATGGACGACCCTGACCCAGGCACCAGCGCACCGCGCTCCGTCTCCGGTGCTCCCCAGCCCAGCATCAGCTGTGTCGCAGGAACAGGTCAGCAGTAGGAATGCATGGATAAGTTTTAAATAGTGCTTCTGTGAGTTTCATAAATGGGTTACGTGATTTCAAACTCAACTTCTATATTACTATATGAACCACGTTAGTGCTATGAGTACAATTTGACGTATGACCCTTTCAGCGGCGGAACCCGTCTCGATGGACGGGCTGTGAAAGACTATTTTAATGATGAAAACGATGAAAAAGTTGTTTTTTCTTTCATAAAGTAGGGCTAGCGTACGCAAACGAGAGGTCCCTTAAGTCCTACACCGAGTCCCGAAAGAGTCTTGGAACAGAAGCTGCGCCAAATGCAAGAAAGCACTAAGGTGCTGGCGTCGTGAACAAGTTCCACGGTCTCAGTTAAATGGGGCGTATGTTACGCAAGGGATGGGTTGCGGTAAGATCGTAAGCTTGCTGAATGATGTCATTTGAGAAACGGCAAGGTCTGTCGTCTTAAAACGTGCCCCGGGTGAGGATCGAACTCACGGCCTTCAGATTATGAGACTGACGCGCTGCCTTCTGCGCTACCGAGGCCTACGACACATAAAATAAGTCATTAAACGAACGCCGCACGCCTCCTCTAATGAAGGGGTGTTCAGGCATCAAACTGATGGAGGAATTGGAGTGGGTTGTTGGTGAAAGGGGTAACCAGGGTTCGATCCAGCGGGAGAAGACCAAGCCCTGATGCTACCTTCGGGCTCCAAAGGGGCCATAGAGGGTCGAACAGACGCAGTTACTTGCACAAAACGCAACAAAATTGGACGTCGTCGCGTTTCCAGGCGGCCAAGAACAATCACAAGCGAAAGTGGAGGGCCCGCGAGTAGACAACAGTTGCTCTTCATTAATTGAGACGGTGGTAACTGAGAGCGTTTAATGCTCATTATGCTGTACAGAAATCCTACAGTGTTCCCGGGGCCCTGTAAGTTCGCTTGCTGGGCCAATCCGATCGTTAAAAAAGCTTCTACGTTGTCCCTGATTTCTTTGTATTTGCTCGGAGGGCCCTGTGCTGTTGCTGCACCCTTCCTGCTAGCGTGTCAGAGCGCTCTCGTCAAAAATGTGCCTTCTTTTGATACTCTATCGCCCAAAAGGCTCTATACGCTTTAGCCGCGGTACACATATGTTAATCTGCCGGGGTAGTCTCATTTGTTCAGGGGCCCTTCACGTTGCTCCCCGTTAACCTATAGACACACTCACTATATACCCTCTATCGCTTGCTTAGGGCTCTACACTTCTATCTGAAGCCCATCTGGAACTTGCTTGGGCTTAATTGGTCGTTCGGGGCACTCCAAATTAGCCTGCTTGGACACATCGGATTGTTCGGAAGCTCTGCACATTGGGCTTTGGAGAGCCCCACTCACATGTAGGGGCCCATCTGCTCACCTTCTCGGGTACAATGGATTGTTCGGGGGCCCTGCATATTGGGTTTTGGCATTTCAAGGTAGGTCCCAACGTTCCTGTCAGTGGCCATCCGATAGCCTGCACGGGTACACTCGATCTTTGGGGGATCCTTCATACTGGGCCTTGGGTACTTTTAGGATACTTATTTGAATGGAGGCGCCACGCTCTTGTCTGGGGTCTTATCTGTTAATCTGCTTCGGCACTCTGGTTTACTCAGAGAACAATTTACGAGTTGACGGAAGCCTTTTTGTTGGCCTGTCAAGGCACCCAGATAATTGTCGAACACAGCTTTCGGAGCCGCCATAGTCATATGTGTCATTTCCGTTTGGTGCTGAATTTGTGACGCCTATTTCAATTGTGTATCATAACCTTCATGCATTTTAAAACCCAGGATATTTTGTACTCCTTCCAATCGAAGCAAAAATTCTGTATGGCTTGCTTTAAATAAGCTAGGCATTATGTTGGGGCTTGATTTTGATTGGTATTAGCAGCCACCTTTAAATTATTTTGCATGTTTTTCCGAAAACATTAGTCTCAAAACAACAGGATTCACCACGATGGCGAAACATGGATAAGTTTAAGTATGTGTGTACGCAGCCCGCTTATTTTTCTAGGGCGCGAACAGTAACGTGAATTCCCGTAGAAAACATCACATTCAAGAAACTGAAATTCTAATGGCCGGACTGCGATGATTTTTGGGATGCCTTAGACTATAGGTGCCCACAATGTTGCCTGCCCCCCCCCCCCGCCCCCCGCCACTTTTGACGAAATCCTGGATCCGACTTCAAGGTAGGTGATTTGCGGGGCTACAATATTTCCCAAAGGTTCGTGTACTGAAAGCATTTGCTTTAGCACGCGCCCGTGTTGTCAGCTGAATGCTACGAGAGCGCGCATGTGTGGAGAGAGAGAGAGAGAGAGAGAGAGAGAGAGAGAGAGAGAGAGAGAGAGAGAGAGAGAGAGAGAGAGAGAGAGAGAGAGAGAGAGAGAGAGAGAGAGGGACAGGGACAGGGACAGGGACAGGGACAGGACAGGGACAGGGACAGGGGAAAAAAATTCAGTTTCATTAGGCCGGTATATGAAATAATCTGTTAAAATTTTTAGATCTTTAGGTCGCGACAGACGGTTCAAAATGGATGAAACGTAGTCAAAGCTGAGATTGGTGTACAAAGTCCTCCCGGATTTCTGCATACAACCAGCTTGAGGCTGGATGCTTCTTCTAAGCAGAGGTCACTAGGCACATATCTGGCCAAAAACATTCTCTTGCCCTCAAAGGTCAAAATAACCAAAAGTCTTTGAGATCATCGTTATAAGCCAAGTAAATGTTTGATCTAAGGTTACGCTTCGTGGTGTCTTGCCTGAGCAAATGATGATCGAGGTCATTTTAAATAAGTGACCTCCCCTGGTCTTCGAGAAGTGAACACGAGAAACCTTTTGACGTCCTTGTGATGAAGGAGCTCAAATGAGCACTACAAACTGTCCTATAAAGCAAGCTTTTCCGTGCAAAACTTGTTTGGTTGTGACCTAACCTTTATGTTTCACTCAAGGTCAACTGAATTAGTTGTTATCCTGGTTAAATAACTTTTGAAGTGTATTTGCGAGGAACAATATGAATAGAGATAAGACAGTACATAAAGCCTTATGCCTCGTAAAATATCCAGGCAATTGGAGATACGGATGGATAGATAGATACATAGATGAACTTTGAATAAGGACTCTAAGAAAAATCCCGCAGGAGAATCCATCTACCTCCCTATTATCCTGGTTATTCTACGAGGAACAAGGCTATTAGTATTGTCTTACCTGGTATGCTAGACAAATTGCTCTGCTACCTTACAAACCGTTTTCAAGTTGCATGGCATACTCTTGATTTACCTATTTACGACGGCCTACCACCCACTACCCGGCTTATCTGCAGTCGTCAAGCTAAGTGATAGTCAACATTAGCGGACATCGATGGGCGTTGTAAATTGTGAATGCTCTCGCGAAAGTCTGCGATGCACATTACCTGCACATCATCTTTTTATTTATTTTCATCCGGTGTGAGTGAAGGAATGTAGCGATACAAGAAATGACTGGCGTCATTAATTATAGGCAGTACTTAATTTATCTTTGAGAGAAAAATGGGAATTTTCCTGAACCTGAATTTTTCGACACGTTTTTGAAGGACAGCTGGTCTGCCATTGGACGTTGGATTTCACCTTCGATAAAACCTTTCAGAAAACGGTACCTCTGGTACGTACCTTGGCACCGGCGTACCAACACATTAACAAGGGTGAAGAAAGGGCAAAAGATCACCTACACATGACAGAAGTGTTCACAATTCCTGCATTTCAACTTTGGAACTGGCAGTGCCCGCGAGCAACAAATAATGTTCCTGCTTGAAATGTGTGCTTTGCTAAAGACACAACTGGCCTCATAATAAGTAAATGGAAAGAGGCAATTGTTGGATCCACTGTCCCCACTCGTCTCACTCCTGGTCTAGCTTCTGGCTTGACGTAACCTTGACACGACAGAGTATATACCGCCTTTGATATCTTTATTGATTACCGTCCTCCCCTTTTCTGCACTGCAACTACATCTTTCAAAATGTCGTGGCTAATATATTTATTATATACTTTACTCCTATATCCACACATGTGTCCTGAACATGAACGGGAAGGCGGCAATTTCAGCAGAATTACCTCCCAAAGTTGGTGGTGAGCGTTTCTGTAGATGAGCGTTTCTCCTCTGATTAGCGTTTTTCGTGAAAGGTTATGATCACATGTCGAAATTTCCGTAGTGAAATCACAAATTCCAGGGAGCTGTGCAGAATTGTTTAGAAGCGACCGCAAAAAGAGAGAAAAAAGAATTGTTCGAGAGGGAAGGGGCACAGTTGGTCCGTCCTGCCTGACACAGTGGGTAACATGCGCGCGAATGAGTGTTTGTGTGACCCCGGAGGGTGTTTCGAAAAAAAACTTCCGGACGGTGCTGCGCAGTGGCACATAACTTTGAAGCGTCTTATAAACTGAAGAGCCGCTCTTTTGGTGTAAATAAATGGTATAGCTCTTAAGTTCGCTGGGCTCAATCATATCAAAGTATGGGCTACATGGTTGTCAGGAAGGCTCTTCTGAAGAAATCTTTCGACCTGATGCAACAACGGAGTGTTTAAACGATGTCATGCAAGTTTGGAATGGATTACCAAATATTAATGCAATTTCATAAGGATTACAACCTATTCCCGTGACCTTACATGAGGTATAAAGGTCAGGCCGAAACCAAACAAGTTTTGTATTGGAAAAATTATTTGATAGGACAGAATTTGGCGCTAATTTTGAGCTACTTGATCACAAATACGTCAATAAGCTTGTCATGTTGATTCTTTTAAGACCAAGGGAGGTCACGTACCTAAAATTACTTCCATCAGCATTTGCTTAAGCAATGCGCCAACTATCGTAGTTCTCAAAACCGACCTAAACTTGAAAGATCACGATAATCCAAAGACTTGGTTATTTTGATCTTTTAAAGGTCAAATAGTACTGTCCTGGTATAATCCCGAGGACCTTGAGTTTAAAAGAAGTATCCAGCCTGAAACTGGCCTGGTGACAAGGTCTCGGACTTTGAACTCCAATTCTACTTTGACATTGTTTGGGCCGACTGTCACGACCCAGAGATTTAAAACGTAAACAAATGATTCATGTACGGTCTCTAGCTCTCTTAGTTTGTGATATCTTAAGAAGTGGTCAAATTGATTCCTCCTTTCCCACATACAAAACACATACGCGCACTCGTCGTGTTAAGCTGAACACGCGGGTGCGTGCTGAGCTATAAGCTGTCTGTCTACGAAACTTTGGGGAGACCTTGCACCCTTACATCGCCATCCCCCTTACAATAAGAACCTGATCACCCCTTATTGTGGAGGGGTGCGGCGTTCGTTTAATCACCCCTTCCGTCGGGCCCACGCCTCGGTAGCGCAGTAGGCAGCGCGTCAGTCTCATAATTGAAGGCCGTGAGTTCGATCCTCACCCGGGGCACGTTTTAGGCACCCACGGATTATACCGGTTCTCGAACCATATCATTCAGCAGGCATGGGATACTTCCGCCTACCAATCCCCCCAAGTAACATGAGCGTCCGTTTTTGCTCGCGTGTAGCTCAAGAGCTAGAGGAAATTTGAAATTGAGAGAAAATTGGCAGCATTGAGAGGTTTCCAGGTGGATATTCACTTGAAACCTATAAACATGTGGAACACTCCCTTTAAGTGAGACCATGAAGCAGGTAGCGACACCCATCACCCTACGATTTGTTACATATGTCGCAGCTTCTCTTCCAAGACTTTCCAAGAACGTGGTATGACTCAATTGTGTGCACGAACCCCAGCTTGCGGCCCAACCAGTTGCAAGGAAGGCCTGAGTCGGACACGACGGTATGTGGATATTCGGGTCGGGAACTTCTTGGCAGAAAAGCTGCCATATCGCTGGCATTCGTCGCTGTGTTCGAAACACTGAATTTCAGGAGTATCGGTTCAGCTCGCCCGCCAAAAATGAAAAATTATTCCAAGTCCACTGAGTTGGCACCACAAAATTATCGGAAATTACGGATTAAGTTCCGTACCGAAAACCACCCTGTTTCCTTCGCTAATCCCCCGCAAACAAGGGAAAGACTATTTCGGAGAATGTTTGAAGGCCACTTTGGCATTCACGACGTCATAATAACGTGGGTTAAATCCTGCCATTCCACAACCGTACGGCAATCAAGGCCAATAACACAATATGATGGCCGAGCCATTCATATATGACGTTTGTGAACAGGATTTCCAAGTATAACGGCCGTCAAATAGCCCACAGTCCATGCTGTGGAAGGCACAACGAAGTAATCAAACAATGGCGTATCGAGGAGGATATTTTACTTAGCGGAGAAAATGTGTTGTCTACGGAAGTCTTTTCCGCTTAGCTATACCACTACCTAACAAGTGAGCTATTGCATGATAGCTGATGCCTGTTCCAATATCCTCAGATATCTACAAATATGTCAATATCTTCATAGATTTAATACCTCCAAATGTCTTATCAACATTTGCATTCCCTTTAACGCCGATATTAAAGGAAATGTTTCACATTTGAATAAGTGTAAGATATTACACTACATTACACTTTGAGAAGTGTAAGATATTTACGAATGAGCTGGTGAACACATGAAATTTTAAACTTCAGATCAAGTACTCGAGGGTGCCGGACAAGGAAGTCGCAGGAGTTTGATTTCGGAGTAGTGTGTTGCGGGCAGCCGTGGACCAGCGGTCTCTACAGTTCTTAGATCTGTTGATGACCGTTCACGACGCACTTGTTGCCAGGTCGGTGTGCTGGCCGGAGCTGCCGCGCCCCAGCCGGCCCTGCGACCGAAGCCGTTGCCTCCGCCGCTGGCACCCGCTCGGGTGTGACGGCCCCCCGATCCCGCGGCCGGAGCCGCCTGCCTCCGTCGCTGCCATCCGCTCGGGTGTGACGGCCTCCACCCCGCGGGCGGAGCCGCCTGCCTCCGCTGCTGCCACCCGCTCGGTTGCGACACTCCCCACCCCGCAGCCGGAGCCGTCTGCCTCCGCCGCGAGTGCGGTGCTAGCTGTGGCAGCATCACCAGCTGCACAGGTAAGATATGATGTCTCCAGTTTATCTTCACTTTTGCTTAGCTCATAACTTGGCAACAGCCCTGTTTAATTATATACAACTCGTCATGACCACGACCACAAAAGACAAAAGGGAAGTCAGATGATGTCAGGAAAATCTGAAATGACACTAAAATTATCTGAAATAGGTCATCGTGGAAAAACCGTCCCAAAAATCGTGGATTTTGAATAATTCTGTAAAATTTGAAACATTCTGGAACACGGACGCCTCACCGCGATCTTCTTCCGCGCACGGTATATTAAGAGCACTCTCCAGTGCATACAGATACAACCCAAAGATTTGCGGAAGAATTCGAAACCTGATGTCATGACATTGTTTGTTATCAATCATCGATTAGTGACCATTTGGAAGATCTCTGATATGGAGCAGGGTGATTCTGTACAACAAGAGGGGTAATGCTGAAAGCGTTCGTGAACAAGTTGCTCAGAGATGCCAGTGAAATTTGGGACGCATGTGCCGTAAAATATTTGGGATCGTGGATGATAAATAAATGCATTTTAGTGTATAAAGCCGTGCACGTGGGCTTCATATGCAATACCCAGTTTATCCCGTAAAACGGCGTGCGATGTCGACCGTTCCATGGAATCCACGCACTCGGCGCATGTTGTGTCCTCGAACCGATTGAGCAATATCAGTGCAGGTCGGTAGCTTTCACGTGAACGGTTTCAGCACGGAGGCCTGGAACAGGAGCCGATGCGTACCGTCGTCGACTGGGATGTTGGAACCCGTTTTCCCATGTCGCGTGACTGGAAAGCTGAATGGCTGCCTGAGGTAAGTATTTTTTTATCCCGTGTGTACAGTGGTGAAAACCATTGCAGGCATATGAAACACTTCAGTCTTGTGCATTGGATAATTGATTTGATTAATTTCACACATGCATCAGCCATGTTTTGCTGGTGGCGAAACAGGTCCAACCGGACGTGATTTGCTGCGTCAGTTCTTTGTAGCGAGCATCATTTCGGAACGCCACGGTTAGATCTGGCATGGATGTAAGCTCGTACGTTCATCGTGTCCATGTCGATAACTGTTCACTGGTTGGCAGGACGGTGTGCTGGCCGGAGCTGCCGCGCCCCAGCCGGCCCCGCGGCCGGAGCCGTCTGCCTCCGCCGCTGCCACCCGCTCGGGTGTAACGGCCCCCAACCCCCGCCGGAGCCGCCTGCCTCCGCCGCGAGGGTGGTGCAAGTTGGGATGGCACCACTTGCTGCGCGGATACGATGTACCTTCAGATAATCAACATGTTTCACTGTGTCATATGTGTACGTACCTTCGCTAGCTGTCACAGGCACCGAGTTTCTCAACTTTTCAGTTGGCCGCGCCTTGACATTGGTCTGTTTGGAGCGAGTCATCAATGTTTTAGTTCTGGCCGGTTTCGAATAAGGGCAGGTAGCATATTGTTGAATCTATTTTGTGTTCTAGGAATCTGTTACCGGTCCTGACGGACAGCCCGGGTACGCGGAGGTGTACCGGCTCGCCGCGTGCCTGGCGGAGCTACCCCGCTTCCGCGGATATATCACCGACCGAGAGGCAGCTGATATCATCCATCTGTGGAGCTGTCTGTCCGACGGCGACAAGGCGAGGGTGGCCGCCTCCCCACGCCACCAGGACCGGCTTACCACCGGCCGCTTCCAACTGTCGAAGCACAAATCTTGTGCCGTGCCCGGCACCGACACCGTGCGGCGGTCAGTAATGTCGTGTTATATGACTGTCATGATCCGCTTATTGTTTCTGTTGAGGCGATCACCGAAATGATTTGAAAAACGCAGGCAACTAGTTTTGACCGTGCAGAACGTAAGAAAACGGTTTCCGATTTCCTTTTGCTCCATCCCGATAAAATCGTACGCCGAAGTTCAGATAAAGTTCTGAGCGTCCTTATCCCTCTAGCTCATTGAAGGGACATTTCTTCCCCCCCCCCTTATTACTCCGATAATGGATGTAGTAACAGTGTCATGCGAGTGGCGCACGCCGCTAGAAGATGGATTGCTATCGTACATTTTGTCCTATTGCTCAATGTGGAACATGGCGAAACGCAGGGCATCAGTTGTGCGCTGTTCATGTCTGTTGCTCCATTCCACGGTGTCTCGCTTAAGAGCGGGGCTGTTCCAGCCCAACAGCCAAATATCAACCGGCTTAGCGAGCGCCTCGTTGAGGACTTATGCCGCCGCTACCGAAACCCGCGGCGTGTGGGCGTCGTTGTTGTGCCGCGCTGGAGGATGGTGTTGGGCCACCTGGCCGAGCTCCGAGAAGCCCTCATACAACATCCAGCGGTGGAAGCCCACACGGGCATCGTGCTCGCACATCTGAACCAGCACACGCTGGCGTCGTGGTCAGTATTCAAATAATGAAACATTTCAGTAGTTGCGGGGTTGCATACACAATTGCTACCAATTCCGCAGACCTGCGTATGCAACCGCAGCTAATCCTGTTCGCTACATTCTCAAATGGATGGCCAGATGGCAATGCTTATCGGTGCTCGTGCATCCTTGCCACCAAAGCCGCTAATGAACCGTCTTGCGCCCATGCGGCACACCGACATAACTGTCTAAACCTATTGCAATCCGAGCAGGCGTCGGACAATCACCCACTGTAGACCATAAGTAATTATTTCATGCACGATGCCCACGTTCACGGACAATCTGTGGTTTCTCCAGGTACAACGCCCGGGCGAAAGCCCTGGAGCGCAAGTCGCTGTTGCAGGGGGTGCAGCTGCCGCCTGCTCGGCCTGTTGCTGCCGCGGCCCTGCCGCCTCCCGCCCCGCCGCTGGAGCTGCGGGTGGTAAACGTCCATCGGCAGGCGCACCAGTTTAGCTTGCCCGCAATTACAGTTGGGCGAGGACCGCGTCGCCCGGCCACTACTCACCGGCGGTCGCCATCACCGGGGCTGACGCCGGCCAAACGTGGTTGCATGAGAACAAGCACAATAAATAAATGCTCTCAGTGCGGGGGCCCAATTCTCCCCGCGACTCCGGACATGGGCGGGTGGGGAAAGGGTCCCGCAAAAACAAATTCACTGTCCAGCGGCGAACCCTAATAGGTCTTACGACCAGTGGTTTCAACCAGTCGTAGTTTTTTTTAGACACTTCTGTTTTCGTTCCACACTTTGAGTGATTGCGGGCCGCAAGCTTGCCCCGCTAACCGCTAAGCAGTCTTGGAAGTACCGTGTAAAGGCTTTAGGACCATCCGCCATATAGTCTGTTGGCTGTGTGTAGTACTAGTAGCACTGCTCCATGAACAACGTCTGAGTAAACAAACTGATTTGAATTATTTAAATTAAAAATTTCACTATCAACGATTCATCACAGCACTTGACTGTTATTTCTTGCGGGCTTCAGATTCCCCGTACCTTGAACTTTCCGCCACCATATTTTGCCGTTGGCTAGGAATTTCACGATAAGATGGCAAGGGTCAGGGCTCACGCAACAAGCACTGCTTAGCGCGAGTTCTAATCTCTATCATCCGTTCATTTAAAAGGTTCGATCTATGTGCTTACAAGATACTGAAGTGGGTCATTCGTCGCAGCCTTTGCGACTGGGGCGGCAATTACCCGCCGGTTTTGTTCAAAATTGACATGGACATTGGTACGATGAAGACAAAAAAAAAAAAAAGGGTCACAAAAAGGTTCCCTCCAGGAGCCATGCGCGATCTAACGTAGGGAACCGAGTCTAAAAAAGAGCCCTTCCCCTCGGCCTCTGAGTGCGCGGACTGCACAAGCAACGAGGCCAGGGTACAACCAGTCTCGGTAGAGGCGATGCACTACGATTAACGACGGGCTTTACTGGTGGAAGTTCCACCACCCCCTGTCCAGCTAATTCGCTGGGTTTGGTACATTTCAATTCGAAATCACTCTGTATTGACTGCATGGTACGGGAACGCGGACGCCTCTTGCTTTACATGACCCATTCGGCCCCTTGTTATCCGACCCAGTCGAGGCGAGACTGGATTTCCCCGGGGTTCTACAAAAATAATGAGGGATATAGGACCCGCGGATTGCATATCTAGTAGATCGAAACGGGGTCGATAATTTACATTGGCTATACAACGTGTTGGCGGGATGATGTTCACACTCTTAATATTTGTTTCACATTTAAGAGAATGCTTCACACTTGAAGATATTGAAGCAAGTATCATGTATGATGAAAGAAGCCTACAAAACTGTTGGTATGCTATCTGGCCGGAAGAGACTGCGCTATACAGCACAACTTTCTGTTGTGCCCCTCAATGCGTCCATGGTTTGATCACGTTATCGTACCTTGCTTAATATTGATTGAGTGACAATTGACGGCCGTTGTATCTGGAAATTGCGCTCACGAAGGCAGACATGAACTTCTCGGGAATTGTATTTGTGTTGGCCTTGATCGCCACATGGTTTGTGGAAAGGCAGGATTGAGATGACGTTATTATGATGTAATGGATGCCAAGGGGGACTAAAATTTCTCCCCGATTTGCCTTTCTCTATCTTCGCAGGGGTGTGGCTCAGAAATTAGGGGGTCTTAGGTCCAAAGAAGGGCAGGATTGTGAACGGCACTGAAACGTCTTAAGCGGACTTTCATTTGAAAACCCTATAAAAATCACATAAATGTGTAATATACCCTTAAAACGAAAAATGATATGAGACATTGAAAATAATATGGAGTTGAAAGTGGACGCTCGTCAACCTATCGGAGGAAATCAGCTGTAAACTTGTTATCAGTTCAAAGATTAACTTCAAAATTGCTCAATTGTTTCTGCCTTGTCAGGACCGGTGGGACCCTTCCGTCCCAGCCCGGACTCTTAGCCGCTGCCACTCTGGCGTACGGCGGCCGGGCTCTGTTCGTGGCCCCTGTTCGATCTGGAGGCCATTAAAAGTATAAATCATACAATAGTGCTCTCCGTGATGCGATAGGCCCTGTGACCTGGGCATCATCATCATCGACACACCGGATCAGTGCTGACGCAAAAGGGTGTCTTATCGCTGCAGGGTCCAGTAAGTGACGCAGTGACCTCAGTTCGGCTTATCGGAGCCCTTGCCGAGCCATGGCGGAGAGCATCTCGTTCAGTGCTATGGTCCTGGGTCCCTGTTAGGCATTCTGGACCACTGACCAGCATCGAGTGCTTCATTGTTTCAGGACCCCCGAATAATGCAAACGGGGGCGTCCGCGTGAGCTTTGCAGGCTCCCGACCCGCCCTCTGTTTGGGAAAAGGGCCCCAGGGTCTATATCGACACGGAGCCGACTATTCGGCATTGGTGGTCTGTGACTGGCATTCAGGACCTCATTGCTCCAGGAGGCCCTCGATCAGCCCAAGCGTCCTTCTGATTGGCATCTGAGAGCCCAACCTTGCGGCTGGGATCCCTTAATATCATTACCCGACCTGGCTTTCGGGCCGTTCAAATCGACCCTGGTCGCGGACCAGGGGTCCCACCCCTCTGGGGGGACTCCTCTGGACCTAAGTGCCCCTCGCGTGCGCCCTGATTGTGGTCATTGGAATGTTTCTTGTAAAAAACAAAATTTAGGGCCGTTTGTGATGACCCATAGAAGTTCACGTCACTTACAAATATAGATTGCCTGACCCCGAAATGAAGGTTGCAGCGTTTCTTTTGCCAAGAAGCCGACCCAGAATTTCGTGAAAGGTGAGAGATGACATTGCGGTGCCCCTGGAGTTTCGTGCTCCTCGAAAACTATGGCTTATGGTTCCTTTGTGGTGCCCCTCATATGTGGTGTCTGTTGTCAATGAAAAGTATGTAGATACCGAAACAATGCGTGTCCAGATGCACGGCAAACTCGGGAAAGTAACCTAGAAACTTGATGCCCTTGAAAATCATGTTTTGGCCCTTCGTACGCCCCGGTCAATTCGTTACATCTTGAAATAAGGCTGTGTTGTCCGGAAATGAAGGTGCTGGTGCTCAAGGAATGAACCGATCCACGATTTTGTCAGGGAAAAGCGTCAAACAATGGTGGTCCTGAAATTGGTTGCCTCCAAAAAAACAACGTTTTGGGGCTGTATGTGGGGTCCAGGGAATTCGGTACCGCTGCAAAATGAAGAGCCCCAGGAATTGGTCACCTCTAAAGAATAAAGGTTATGCGTTCTCAGATAACGATTTTGACGCCAACCAGTCATGACATTTCGGCGTCCGTTCGATGCACAAAATACCCCATGGATAACAGAAGGGAGGGTTACGGCATAACCTCTCTTACTCTGGAGCCTTCCCTAAATCTGAACTTCTGAATCTGAAGAGCCAGGTCTTTACCATTACAAAATGGACAGAGATTCGGTCGCGGTGATCCGTTTAAATCACTCACCTATCGGGAGAGTGATTGACCCAAACGCATTTGCCTTTTAAACATAAGCCAGCCGAACTGTCTCATGCGGGCCGCGTGCTATGTGGGGCAACCCAAACCACACCTATGGATATTAATTTCACACTTGGACAGAAGATGGCGTGAAAGGTCATTCGCAGATAAACTAAACAAGACTGACCTTATGATGCTACCCCGTACTACTCTGAAGTTGGCCTTTTTTCTGTCGTGCTAACTACCCTTCACTGATCGGTACGAGAGTTTAATTTTCCTGTGACCATGTGGATCTTTTTCATGCATAAGTTGTTTCCAGTTGGGCGCCGAGGTCATATATATGACAATGGAATGTCATTCCGGGGTTGCATAACGTTGAACGTCAAGTGGTTCCGTCATGGTTGCCGGAGATGGCGCTGATCGTGTCGGCCACAGGGCTTTCCGCCGAATGGGCTGTGCTGCATGGGTACTGTGTGCAAGACAGGAGACGCTCAGATGCTTAAAAAAATGAAAGGCATTCAGCTCACATGATTTCCGTGGCGCCAATAGAAGTCACATGACATGAAATGGGGAAGCTTATCAGGTTTGAACGGATGGCCGAGCGTACTATCCCTGTGTGGTACGTCCTGGGCTGGGCCGTAGTTCAGCTTTCCCATTCGTCTATTCCGCAAGGATTGCGTCTGGTCAGCATGGAAGCCCGGCTGTCTGCTGTTAACATTCCGAATATGGCCCCAACGTTGAAGCCTATCGACAGGTGTTAGGTATATTGACATTCTGCATGTGGCTGTGATGTCGGTGATATAATTAATGTGATGTGTGTTGGTCATGTGTTATGTTGGTCATGCCTTCCAAACATGTGCATGCATATCACCGCCATGTTACTGACTGTCTGACCGACCATGTTGTAAGATGTGCTGCGCTTGTAGTTCGAAATTTGCTGCCACCTCCATGGCTTAGCTGAACCTGAACTTAGCTTCGAGGAACAAGGCCCGCGGAAGCCAAGTTTCAGGTCGCTGCCATGTGCTGGCTGGGTGGCCAGTCTAAGAAGATAGCTATGTTATGCTCGTTAGGCCTGTATAAGCATTCGGGTACAGGGCCCTAACGCCACGTTCTCAGTGCAAGCTGTATGCGTACATTTGTGACGGATTGAAAACGCCTGCCTTGCGCTTCGCCACTGCGGCAATCGTATGCAATACATCTAATGATACGACTTGTCTTTACATATCAAGCGAATGCGAAAACATGGAAGAGGTAGCGACGGCATCGGCCCACCTTATCTGTTCGAAAGATCTGACATTAACTCCATGGTGTTGCATGCAACAAGGACCACGTTACATGAAAAAATGTCATATTCTGCTGAGAACCCATTTGTGTGGCCCTGAGCACCACATGAATCATGTCAAATACAGGGTGAATTCCCAACCCAAACAAAAATGGATAGAATCCCACTGCAGCCTGTCCAGTAGTCATTGTGTGGGAACAGTACATACCTGTTTCATTGCAGTGCTGTCATCAAAGGAAGTGATTGCCATGTGATGGTCAAACTCTTCAGCTCACCATAGAGCCAGGTGGAACAAAAGCCATTGTTTTGGCAAGGTGGCTTTGGCTGCTGAGAGCAACCAAAACAAATAATATGACTGTTGAGCTAGGTGTGCGATGAATACCTAGAGACCCTGCCATGACCCAGTGACATCGCCAGGATCGAATGTTGGATGAGAGGCAAATACTGGATGGAAACCAAAACCCATAACATATTAGATCTGCCCCTGGTATTAACAGCAGGCAACATAAGTCACAGTCAGCTGGCTGCTCCCATGCATCTCATCACGCCCACAATCTTTTGTTTCATTCCTCCATGTCCACACAATCATAGCAAACCAACATTCAGTGACTGCCATGAGCAGTGACGGCAAGCCTGAAGCAAGCATTGCAAGTTTCTTTGAAATATAGTTTTGAATGTGGTATGCACTGATATATGGAATAAATGTTTAGTTGAAAAAATGAGAAGAGAAAGCCCACTTTTGGGGACCCTTCCAAAACTCCTGCGGTGCTGCAACATGAAATAATGGCATCGAGTGAGATTTTGTGCTAAAAATAGCTAACCATCACTTGCCCCAAAGTGCTAGTCACTACATTCCCACCATTGTGGATGTCTGTCAGGTTTAAGAAGATAGCATAATACCTCAACTTAAAAATGCATGAACGGCATGGAGATCTCTAGCAAACCAGTTTTTCAGGCCAACATTTCATTTGTAAATACCAAATATAACCTCTCGCACTGCTTAAAGCCTTTAATAACTAACCATAATTTTAAACAATGGTATGGAGGCATGCAAAATTAGTTATCTTAATTCATCTCACCATTTTCATAGGAACAATTTTGACAAGCTCTTGTGTGCCTTACCCCCTGGAACATTATGGAGCCATTATGGAGAGAATAAACTGCTTTTTCAAACCTTTAAGTTGTTAGTTCTTGCCGCATGCTCAAGCCATTGCAGCTTTCTGGTGCTTGCTCTCATATGTACGTAGGCTACATAAAAAACAACCATTCTGGTACCGGGCCCCATGTCCATGTAACAATATTAATCAACACTGCCAGCATGCAGAATGGCATGCATTATAATCATGTCATAATGCATGGCATGCATTATAAGCATGAACAGCGATTTGAACAGACAATTTGTTCACAACAAAACAGAAAGCAGAATTTGTTCATGGAACAAACACCTTGTTGCAGTAAACAGAAAATCAAATCTCCATAGCCAGTTTGACAATAGGCATTTGTCATAAGACAGCGAAGATATCAATCATGCAATACTTAATCGGACCCGGGGATCGTATTGTCCGTTATCATATTGTGATCAAACGCAATACCTCAATCCCCTCAATCTCGGTAAACACTGCACAGCAACAGCTGGAGCCGCAAACAATTTCCACTATCCAAACCACGAAGCACAGCTGCGACGCTCAGCGCCAGTCTCATAATCCGAAGGCCGTGAGTTCGATACTCAACTGTGGCACGTTTTAAGGAACCCACGGATTATGCCGGTTCTCGAATCATATTACTCAGCAGACATGGGATCCTTCCGCTATCCTTCCCCTAAGTAACACGAGCGTCCGTTTTCGCCGGCGCGTAGCTCAAGAACTAGAGGGGTTAATTAAGTCTTCGGAAGGACAGGATTGGTAACAGCATTGAGAGGTTTCCAGGCGAATATTTCACTTCAAAACCCCATACACATGTGGAACACTCCCTTTAGGTGAGACCATGAAGCCGTTAACAACACCCATCACCTTACGACCTTTGTTGCATATGTCGCAGGTTCTCTTCCAAACCTTTCCAAGGACGTAGTATGACCCAATTGTGTGCACGAACCCCAGAATGCAGCTATTTTCGGAGAATGTTTGAAGGCCATTTTGGCATTCACGACGTCATAACAACGTCGGTTAAATCCTGCCATTCCACAAACCGTGCGGTAATCAAGGCCAAGAACAAGATACTGGCCGAGGCCATTCATATATGACGTTTGTGGGCAAGGTTTCCAGGTATAACGGTCGTCAATTAGCCCACAGTCCATGCCGTGAAAGGTACCATGACGTTATCAAACAATGGCGTACCGAGGAGCATATTTACTTAGCGGAGAAAAGGTGTTGTCCTACAGAAGTATTTTCCGGTTAGCTTTACCAATACCTACAAGTGAGCTTATTGCATGATAGCTGATGCCTGTTTCAATATCTTCAGAGATCTAAAAATATGTCAATATCTTCATAGATATCAATACCTCTAAATGTCTATCAACATTTGCATTCCCTTTAACGCCAATATTAAAGGAAATGTTTCACATTTGAATATATTGAGGAAAGCATCAGATATAATGGGAACAACTTACTTGAAACTGTTGGTTGCCTTTCAAGGCTCAAAAAACGACCGCAAGCACCAAAATTCCAAAGTTTGTAAAAATGCGCCCTATTACGTCATGGCTTGATGGCGTCATGGAATCGTATTCTGATGACAGCATTACCTGACAGCACCTGGCAGCCAGACCTAAAGAATACCTCGAAACGCGCGAAAACTGACGCCTGCCGGCCATTCTCGTCGCGGGTGCTGTGGCGGATGGCGGATTAGAGCATAGCTTGTTTGTGAATTTTTGTACTGGTACTGGTCGTGGGGAAAGCTTTGGTGGGCTGATTGACCATACACAACGTAGCAATCGCCAGCTTTTATGGCAGATTATTCATATCACAGCTGCTACTGTTCATATGCCGTAAAAACTGTCCTATAGTGTAATGAATCTCTTACCGAAACCTGCTAACGACTGTTGAGGACGTCAATACTGTGTCGTCTTACCCTATCCTCGTCTGCAGTGCTGTGGTCCTGACACTGAAGTCTTGGAACAGAAGCTGAGCCAAATGCGAGGAAAGCGCCAAGGCGCGGAGCGTCGTGAAGGACCTTCACGGTCTCAGTTGAATGAGGTGTGCGTTACGTAGGGCATGGGTTGCGATGTGGTTGTAGGCTTTCTAAATGACGTCATATGAGGAACACCAAGATATTAGGCATCTTAAAACGTGCCCCGGGTGAGGATCGAACTCACGGCCTTCAGATTATGAGACTGACGCGCTGCCTACTGCGCTACCGAGGCCTGCAGCACGCAAAATCAGTGGTGTGGGAACAGGGGGGGGGGGGGAGGGGAGGGAGGGGGCAGAGAGGCCATGCCCCCCGCACACTTTTCAATGTGGGGGGAAGCAGTGCTAACTGCCCCCCCCCCGCACTCGTCAGATTAAGGTTGCGTTTAGCTTACTTTTGCACTACATTAAACATACATGCCGACTTGCGTAGTTCACCAGCCATCATCCTCATGATTCGTCATCTTTTCCGCTTGCTTATTGGCTATCGCTTGTGTCACGCGGCCACAGGCCGGTGTCGCGCGGCGTATGGAGACTGCAACGCCGGGCGTCGGTGCCGTTGTTTGATCTGGGGAAGGCGCCTATGTAGTCCCCTTATGTTATCCATGAGGTCTTTTGTGCATTGAACGGGCGCCGGAATGTCATGACTGATTGGCGTCAAAATCGTTATCTGAGAACGCCATTACCTTTATTTTTTTAGGCGTGCCCAATTCCTGGGGCTCTCTTCATTTCGCAGCGGTACCCGAATTCCTTGGATCCCACATACAGCCCCAAAACGTTGTTTTTTTAGAGGCCCCCAATTTCAGGACCATTATTGTTTGATGCTTTTCCCTTGACAAAATCGGGGATCGGTTCATTCCGTGAAGCAACGCTAGCACCTTCATTTCTGGACAACATAGCCTTATTTTCAAGATGTAACTAATTGAACCGGGCATACGAAGGGCCAAAACATGATTTCAAGCGGCATCAACTTTCAGCCCTTCGGCAGCTAGATACTTTACCGAGTTTGCCGTGCATCTGGACGCACATTACTCCGGTATCTACATACTTTTCATTGACAACAGACAGCACATACGAGGGGTACCACAAAGGAACCTTAAGCCATAGTTTTCGAGGAGCACGAAACTCCAGGGGGCACCGGAATGCCATGTCTCACTTTTCACGAAATTGTGGGTCGGCTTCTTCGTAAAAGAAACGCTGTAACCTTCATTTCGGGTCAGGTAATCTATATTTGTTATTGATGTGAACTTCTATGGGTCATCACAACCGGCCAAACATTTTTGTTTTTACAAGAAACTTCATTCCAATGACCACGATCAGGGGCGCACGCGAGGGGCACTTAGGTCTAGAGGAGTCCTCCCCCCAGAAGGGGAATCCATATATATATATATATATATATATATATATATATATAATAGTCGGCTCCGTGTCGATATGGACCCTGGGGCCCTTTTCCCAAACAGAGGCGGGTCGGGAGCCTGCAAAGCTCACGCGGACGCCCCCGTTGCATTTTTTCGGGGTCCTGAAACAATGAAGCCTCGATGGTGGTCAGTGGTCCAGAATGCCTAACAGGGACCCAGGACCATAGCACTGAACGAGATGCTCTCCGCCATGGTTCGGCAAGGGCTCTGATAAGCCGAACTGGGGTCAATGCGTCATTTATTGGACCCCTGCAGCGATAAGACATCCTTTTGCGTCAGCACTGACCCGGTGTTCGATGGTGATGATGATGCCCAGGTCACAGGGCCTATCGCATCACGGAAGAACACTATTGTATGATTTATGCTATTCATGACCTACAGATCGAACAGGGGCCACGAACAGGGCCCGGCCGCCGTATCGCCAGAGTGGCAGCGGCTAAGAGACCGGGCTGGGACGTAAGGGTCTTACCGGTCCTGACAGGCGGAATTAATTGAGCAATTTTGAAGTTGATCTTTGATCTCTGATAGCAAGTTACAAACTGATTGCTTACGATAAGGTTGACGAGCGTCCACTTTCAACTCCATATTATTTGCAATGTCCCATAGCATTTTTCTAAACGATTCTTCATAGCTCCCTGGAATTTTTGATATCACTGCGGAAATTTCGACATGTGATCACAGCCTTCCAAGAAAAACGCTAGCCATGGGAAACGCTCATCTACAGAACGCTAAATCGCCAACTTTGGGAGGAAATTCTGCTGAAATTGCCGCCTTTCCGTTCATGTCCAGGACACATGTGTGGAAAAAGGAGGAAAGTATGTTATAAAATCTATTAGCCACGACATTTTGGAAGATATAGCTGCAGTGCAGAAAAGGGGAGGATGGTAATCAATAAAGATATCAAAGGCGGTATATACTCTGTCGTGTCAAGGTACGTCAAGCCAGAAAGCTAGACAGGAGTGAGACGGGTGGGGACAGTGGGCCCAACAATTGCCTTTCCATTTACTTATTATGAGGCCACTTGTGTCTTAAGCAAAGCACACGTTTTCAAGCAGCGACTTATTTGTTGCTCGCGGGCACCGCCAGTTCCAACGTTGGAATGCAGGAATTGTAAACACTTTTTATCATGTGTAGGTGAATCTTTTGCCCCCCAACACCCTTTCTTCACCTTGTTAATGTGTTGGTACGCCGGTACCAAGGCACGTACCAGAGGTACCGTTTTCCTGAAAGGTTTTATGGAAGGGGAAATCCACGGTCCAAAGACGGACCAGCTTGTGCTTCAAAACGTGTCGAAAAAACTCAGGTTGAGGAAAAATTCCGATTTTTCTTTCAAATATGACGTAAGTACTGCCTACATTAATGAACCCCAGTCATTTCTTGTATCGCTACATTCCTTCACTCACATCGGATGAAAAGAAATAAAAAGATCATGTGCAGGTAATGTATATCACAGACTTTCGTGAGAGCATTCACAATTTACAAAAACGCCCATCGATGCCCGCTAATGTTGAACTATCACTTTGTTTGACGACTGTAGATAGCCGGGTAGTGCGTGGTAGGGAGGCCGTCGTAAATAGGTAAATGAGGAGTATGCCACGCAACTTGGAAACGGTTTGTAAGGTAGCAGTGCAACTTGTCCAGCAAACCAGATAAGACAATACTAATAGCCTCGTTCCTCGTAGAATAACCAGGATAATGGGGAGGCAATGGGATTCTCCTGTGGGATTTTTTTTCTCAGAGTCGCTTATTCATGGTCCATCTATGTATCTGTCTATCCATCCGTATCTCCATTTTCCTGGATATTTACGAGAGATAAGGCTTTATGTACAGTCTTATCTCTATTCATATTATTCCTCGCAAATACACTTCAGAAGCTACTTAACCATGTCAGCATCTTGCCTCGATCATCATTTGCTCAGGCAAGACACCACCAAGCGTAGTCCTTAAATCGAACATTTATTTGGCTTATGACGATAATCTCAAAGACTTTGGATTATTTTGACCTTTTGAAGGCAAGAGAGTGCTATTGGCCTGATATGATCCTAGTGACCTCCTGCTTAGAAGAAGCATCCAGCCTCAAGCTGGTTGTATGCAGAGGTCCGGGAGGACTTTGTACACCAATCTCAGCATTGACTACGTTTCATCCATTTCGAACCGTCTGTCGCTACCTAAAGATCCAAAAAATTAATAAATTATTTCATATACCGGCCTACAAAACCAGAAAATTTTGAACCTCAAGCCCTTAACACACACACACACCACACACACACACACACACACACCACACACACCCCCACACCACACAACACACCCCACACACACACACACACACACCCACACACACACACACACACCCACACACACACACACACCCACACACAAACACACACCACACACACACCACACACCACACACACACACACACACACACACACACACACACACACACACCACACACACACACACACACACACCACACACACACACACCCACACACCACACAACACACACACACCACCACACACACACACACACACACACACACACACCACACACACACACCCACACACACACACACACCCACACACACACACAACACACCACCACACACACACACACCCACACCACACAACACACACCACACCACACACACACACCACACCCACACCACACACACACCACACACACACACCACACACACACACACAACACACACACACACACACACACACACCACCCACACACACACACACACACCACACACACACACACACCCACAAACACACACACACACACACACACACCACACACACACACACCCACACACACACACACATACAGGATTTAGGCCTCCATCAACTCGTAAACTGTCCTCAGAGCGAACCGGAGTGCCGAAGCAGATGAACAGATAGGGCCCCAGACAGAGCGTGGCGCCTCCATTCAAATAAGTACCCAATAAAGTACCCAAGGCCCAGTATGAAGGACCCCCGAAAGATCGAGTGTACCCGTGCAGGCTATCAGATGGCCACTGACAGGAACGTTGGGCCCTACCTTGAAATGCCCAGACCCAATATGCCCCCGAACAATCCATTGTGCCCGAGAAGATGAACAGATAGGGCCCCTACAAGTGAGTGGGGCTCTCTAAAACCCAATGCGCAGGGCTTCCGAACAATCCGATGTGTCCAAGCAGGTTAATTGGGAGAGCCCCGAACGACCAATTAAGCCTAAGCAGGTTGCAGATGGGCTTCAGATAAAAGTGTAGACCCCTAAGCAAGCGATAGAGGGTATATACTAAGTCTGTCTGTAGGTTAACTGAGAGCAACGTGAAGGGCCCCTGAACAAAGGAGGATACCCCGACAGATTAACATATGGGTACCGCGGCTAAAGCGTATGGAGCCTTTTGGGCGATAGAGAATAAGAAGAAAACACATTTTTGACAATAGTGCTCTGACATGCTAGCAGGAAGTGCTCAACAACAGCACAGGGCCCTCCGAGCAAATACAAAGAAATCAGGGACAACGTAGAAGCTTTTTTAACGATCGGATTGGCCCAGCAAGCGAACTTACAGGGCCCCGGGAACACTGTAGGATTTCTGTACAGCATAATGAGCATTAAACGCTCTCAGTTACCACCGTCTCAATTAATGAAGAGCAACTGTTGTCTACTCGCGGGCCCTCCACTTTCGCTTGTGATTGTTCTTGGCCGCCTGGAAACGCGACGACGTCCAATTTTGTTGCGTTTTGTGCAAGTAACTGCGTCTGTTCGACCCTCTATGGCCCCTTTGGAGCCCGAAGGTAGCATCAGGGCTT
>NW_023596066.1:46009-51652 GCF_011947565.3 Pollicipes pollicipes
AGAGAGAGAGAGAGAGAGAGGGGAGAGAGAGAGAGAGAGGAGAGAGAGAGAGAGAGGAGAGGAGAGAGGAAGAGAGAGAGAGAGAGGAGAGAGGAGAGAGAGAGAGGAGAGGAGAGAGGAAGAGAGAGAGAGAGAGAGGACAGGGACAGGGACAGGGACAGGGACAGGGGAAAAAAATTCAGTTTCATTAGGCCGGTATATGAAATAATCTGTTAAAATTTTTAGATCTTTAGGTCGCGACAGACGGTTCAAAATGGATGAAACGTAGTCAAAGCTGAGATTGGTGTACAAAGTCCTCCAGGATTTCTGCATACAACCAGCTTGAGGCTGGATGCTTCTTCTAAGCAAGAGGTCACTAGGCACATATCTGGCCAAAAACATTCTCTTGCCCTCAAAAGGTCAAAATAACCAAAAGTCTTTGAGATCATCGTTATAAGCCAAGTAAATGTTTGATCTAAGGGTTACGCTTCGTGGTGTCTTGCCTGAGCAAATGATGATCGAGGTCATTTTAAATAAGTGACCTCCCCTGGTCTTCGAGAAGTGAACACGAGAAACCTTTTGACGTCCTTGTGATGAAGGAGCTCAAATGAGCACTACAAACTGTCCTATAAAGAAGCTTTTCCGTGCAAAACTTGTTTGGTTGTGACCTAACCTTTATGTTTCACTCAAGGTCAACTGAATTAGTTGTTATCCTGGTTAAATAACTTTTGAAGTGTATTTGCGAGGAACAATATGAATAGAGATAAGACAGTACATAAAGCCTTATGCCTCGTAAAATATCCAGGCAATTGGAGATACGGATGGATAGATAGATACATAGATGAACTTTGAATAAGGACTCTAAGAAAAATCCCGCAGGAGAATCCATCTACCTCCCTATTATCCTGGTTATTCTACGAGGAACAAGGCTATTAGTATTGTCTTACCTGGTATGCTACAAATTGCTCTGCTACCTTACAAACCGTTTTCAAGTTGCATGGCATACTCTTGATTTACCTATTTACGACGGCCTACCACCCACTACCCGGCTTATCTGCAGTCGTCAAGCTAAGTGATAGTCAACATTAGCGGACATCGATGGGCGTTGTAAATTGTGAATGCTCTCGCGAAAGTCTGCGATGCACATTACCTGCACATCATCTTTTATTTATTTCATCCGGTGTGAGTGAAGGAATGTAGCGATACAAGAAATGACTGGCGTCATTAATTATAGGCAGTACTTAATTTATCTTTGAGAGAAAAATGGGAATTTTTCCTGAACCTGAATTTTTCGACACGTTTTTGAAGGACAGCTGGTCTGCCATTGGACGTTGGATTTCACCTTCGATAAAACCTTTCAGAAAACGGTACCTCTGGTACGTACCTTGGCACCGGCGTACCAACACATTAACAAGGGTGAAGAAAGGGCAAAAGATCACCTACACATGACAGAAGTGTTCACAATTCCTGCATTTCAACTTTGGAACTGGCAGTGCCCGCGAAACAAATAATGTTCCTGCTTGAAATGTGTGCTTTGCTAAAGACACAACTGGCCTCATAATAAGTAAATGGAAAGAGGCAATTGTTGGATCCACTGTCCCCACTCGTCTCACTCCTGGTCTAGCTTCTGGCTTGACGTAACCTTGACACGACAGAGTATATACCGCCTTTGATATATTTATTGATTACCGTCCTCCCCTTTTCTGCACTGCAACTACATCTTTCAAAATGTCGTGGCTAATATATTTTATTATATACTTTACTCCTATATCCACACATGTGTCCTGAACATGAACGGGAAGGCGGCAATTTCAGCAGAATTACCTCCCAAAGTTGGTGGTGAGCGTTTCTGTAGATGAGCGTTTCTCCTCTGATTAGCGTTTTTCGTGAAAGGTTATGATCACATGTCGAAATTTCCGTAGTGAAATCACAAATTCCAGGGAGCTGTGCAGAATTGTTTAGAAGCGACCGCAAAAAGAGAGAAAAAAAGAATTGTTCGAGAGGGAAGGGGCACAGTTGGTCCGTCCTGCCTGACACAGTGGGTAACATGCGCGCGAATGAGTGTTTGTGTGACCCCGGAGGGTGTTTCGAAAAAAAACTTCCGGACGGTGCTGCGCAGTGGCACATTACTTTGAAGCGTCTTATAAACTGAAGAGCCGCTCTTTTGGTGTAAATAAATGGTATAGCTCTTAAGTTCGCTGGGCTCAATCATATCAAAGTATGGGCTACATGGTTGTCAGGAAAGGCTCTTCTGAAGAAATCTTTCGACCTGATGCAACAACGGAGTGTTAAACGATGTCATGCAAGTTTGGAATGGATTACCAAATATTAATGCAATTTCATAAGGATTACAACCTATTCCCGTGACCTTACATGAGGTATAAAGGTCAGGCCGAAACCAAACAAGTTTTGTATTGGAAAAATTATTTGATAGGACAGAATTTGGCGCTAATTTTGAGCTACTTGATCACAAATACGTCAATAAGCTTGTCATGTTGATTCTTTTAAGACCAAGGGAGGTCACGTACCTAAAATTACTTCCATCAGCATTTTGCTTAAGCAATGCGCCAACTATCGTAGTTCTCAAAACCGACCTAAACTTGAAAGATCACGATAATCCCAAAGACTTGGTTATTTTGATCTTTTAAAGGTCAAATAGTTACTGTCCTGGTATAATCCCGAGGACCTTGAGTTTAAAAGAAGTATCCAGCCTGAAACTGGCCTGGTGACAAGGTCTCGGACTTTGAACTCCAATTCTACTTTGACATTGTTTGGGCCGACTGTCACGACCCAGAGATTTAAAAACGTAAACAAATGATTTCATGTACGGTCTCTAGCTCTCTTAGTTTGTGATATCTTAAGAAGTGGTCAAATTGATTCCCTCCTTTCCCACATACAAACACATACGCGCACTCGTCGTGTTAAGCTGAACACGCGGGTGCGTGCTGAGCATAAGCTGTCTGTCTACGAAACTTTGGGGAGACCTTGCACCCTTACATCGCCATCCCCCTTACAATAAGAACCTGATCACCCCTTAATTGTGGAGGGGTGCGGCGTTCGTTTAATCACCCCTTCCGTCGGGCCCACGCCTCGGTAGCGCAGTAGGCAGCGCGTCAGTCTCATAATCTGAAGGCCGTGAGTTCGATCCTCACCCGGGGCACGTTTTAAGGCACCCACGGATTATACCGGTTCTCGAACCATATCATTCAGCAGGCATGGGATACTTCCGCTACCAATCCCCCAAGTAACATGAGCGTCCGTTTTTGCTCGCGTGTAGCTCAAGAGCTAGAGGAAAATTTGAAATTGAGAGAAAATTGGCAGCATTGAGAGGTTTCCAGGTGGATATTTCACTTGAAACCCTATAAACATGTGGAACACTCCCTTTAAGTGAGACCATGAAGCAGGTAGCGACACCCATCACCCTACGATTTTGTTACATATGTCGCAGCTTCTCTTCCAAGACTTTCCAAGAACGTGGTATGACTCAATTGTGTGCACGAACCCCAGCTTGCGGCCCAACCAGTTGCAAGGAAGGCCTGAGTCGGACACGACGGTATGTGGATATTCGGGTCGGGAACTTCTTGGCAGAAAAGCTGCCATATCGCTGGCATTTCGTCGCTGTGTTCGAAACACTGAATTTCAGGAGTATCGGTTCAGCTCGCCCGCCAAAAATGAAAAATTATTCCAAGTCCACTGAGTTGGCACCACAAAATTATCGGAAATTACGGGATTAAGTTCCGTACCGAAAACCACCCTGTTTCCTTCGCTAATCCCCCGCAAACAAGGGAAGACTATTTCGGAGAATGTTTGAAGGCCACTTTGGCATTCACGACGTCATAATAACGTGGGTTAAATCCTGCCATTCCACAAACCGTACGGCAATCAAGGCCAATAACAATATGATGGCCGAGCCATTCATATATGACGTTTGTGAACAGGATTTCCAAGTATAACGGCCGTCAAATAGCCCACAGTCCATGCTGTGGAAGGCACAACGAAGTAATCAAACAATGGCGTATCGAGGAGGATATTTACTTAGGGAGAAAATGTGTTGTCTACGGAAGTCTTTTCCGCTTAGCTATACCAATACCTACAAGTGAGCTTATTGCATGATAGCTGATGCCTGTTCCAATATCCTCAGATATCTACAAATATGTCAATATCTTCATAGATTTAAATACCTCCAAATGTCTATCAACATTTGCATTCCCTTTAACGCCGATAGGGAATGTTTCACATTTGAATATATTGAGGAAAGCGTCAGATATGGTGGGAAAAACTTACTTGTAACTGTTGGTAGGCTTTCAAGGTTAAAAAAACGGTCGTGAGCACCAAAATTCCAAAGTTTGTAAAAATGCGCCCTATTACGTCATGGCTTGATGGCGTCACGGAATTGCTTTGTGATGACAGCATTACCTGAAAGCATCTGGCAGCCGGACCTAAAGAATATCTCGAAAGGCACGAAAACTGACGTCTGCCGGCCATTCTCGTCACGAGTGCTGCGGCGGATGGCGGATTAGAGAATAGCTTCTTTGTGAATTCTTGTATTGGTACTGGTCGTGGGAAAAGCTTTGGTGGGCTGATTGACATACACAACGTAGCAATCGCCAGCTTTATGACAGGTTATTCATATCAAAGCTGCTGCTGCTTATATACTGTAAAAACTGTCCTATAGTGTAGTGAATCTCGTACCGAAACCTGCCAACGACTGTTGAGCACGTCAATACTGTGTGTCTCGTCCCATCCTTGCCTGCAGTGCTGTGGTCCTGACATCGATTTCTTGTGATATGCACATGGTTACTTTCTTCGGCATTTGTAACTGGAAATGCAGTCACATGAAAAAATAACGATAAATCTGTAACATTGCAATGAATTGATTGCCAAAACATCGTTTATGATTGTAAAGATGGTAAGGTTGAGTTACCAGGAATGTTCCTTGCTAAGGATTATTCATGCAGTCACTACTTCACTCTGATATAACAATTTTGGTGCAACAGCATTATCGCTGGCTGGTGGCATTATCCTTTGGGAGTGGTAGATCAGTTGTTACCAGTCATTCATAATTAAGAGCTGTAGCTCATAGGCTTGACATAGAGTAGTCAACCGATGTCGCACATCGTGTAACGGCGCAGGTCTACAGTGTCATTATGGTACCACCTCAGCGCTGTGCTGTAGCATGGCACAATGAACAATGATACGGCTTTTGTACTGCAATCTCTGCCGCTTTCACAGTAAATTCCAAACGCTAGCAGCATAACAAAGGTAAATTGTCGTCGTCTTCGTTCTTAACCATCTTCGGGAGGAAAGTGCTGTTCTTATTCGGTGCTGTACTTGGGCAGATAGTGGTGTTCTCTTTTGAGACATGGACCCATGACAACCCGAAGCGCTCACGCGGACGTTCGCGACACGACTGAGATTTCGCATTCAGCAGTGAAATATTATTAACGAGCCTTCCATCACCTTCCGCGGATTGCTTCGCTCGAGGCGATATCGTCGACACCGTTGCAGCATTACTTTAAAATGCTAAACACAAAGACGATAGATGGAACTTGAAGAAATTGCGTTATGAACGTTCGTAACACTAAAATCAAACGTATTCATTTCGGGAGTCTCATTTCCAGCCTGCCAACTCCAAGGCCCTAGAACAGATTTTTCAATTTTAGC
>NW_023596067.1:0-20240 GCF_011947565.3 Pollicipes pollicipes
GTAGGTTGCCATCGGTGTCGGTGGTTTCGCTTACCACAACGGACCGTGCGCTATCGCCGTTGGGTATATGACATCGCGTGTCAAGAGCTGTCCTTGTCTAACAGAATCAAGGATTGCGTGATGTCGTTGCTCGATGCGTCTGACGAACGGGTGCCTAGTGATTGCCGTCGAAGGGCATGGACTCCAGTGCTGGAAGTGTGGTGTTGGCCGCTGCAGGTGTCCGCCTTCTTCCCCAGGCAGGGGACCACGCCGTGTGCTGACCTGCTGTCTTCGCCTTTCTTGTTTACAGGGCGAGCAGACGGTTGACGTCAGTCACGTGTTCCCGCACCTGCCCTACATCATCAACTTCTGCAACCTGACGCAGGTGAAGAAGACGAGCGGGTACGTG
This sequence comes from Pollicipes pollicipes, assembly GCF_011947565.3. Classification (NCBI taxonomy): domain Eukaryota; kingdom Metazoa; phylum Arthropoda; class Thecostraca; order Pollicipedomorpha; family Pollicipedidae; genus Pollicipes; species Pollicipes pollicipes. Next base: position 389 of record NW_023596067.1, read on the forward strand.
CGCCAGCTGCGGCGCGCCCAGCAGGCCGCCTATCCGCTCACCAAGGTGCCGGCCGACGAGTTCGTCTTCCAGCCGCCCACGCTAGGTGAGCGCCGCGTGGACCCCGCACTAGCGTCCTGTGGGGCCGCCGGTCAGCAGAGGTGTCCCAGCGGCACCGGCCGGCCTCCACCGCCGAGGACTTGTCATCAGCATATAGCGGTGTAAGCCGGGATGTTGATTTCGTTTTGGTTACCCGTTTGCTTGTTTCGTTGCGTTCCGTTTTCGCCCTCGGTTGCTTCGGTTTGGCTGAGTTTCCGCTGTGTACCCTGTAGAGGAGATTCGTCGCCCGCCAGCCACCTCCAAGAAGAAGGACAAAGAACGCAAGGACAAGGACAGCAGCGGCACCAAGAAGCTGATGAAGCAGCTGAACGCGGCTGTTCCAGCCGGATCGCCGACTCGCTGGACCGGACGCCGGGCCGGCGAGTCGGCCGAGTCGCCGCGAGAGCGGTGACTCGCCTCGGTGGCGTCGGGCGGACGGCCGCCGGCGCCCGGCAGCCGGCCGCCGCGCGCCCGCCCGACGGCCGCCGGCCTCAGCGTCGCCACCATATCCACCTACCATCAGCCAGAGCTCGCACAGCTCCGGCCAGCATGCGTGTGTCTGATGGACACCAACTACCGGGACGACGGTGAGCGCCGCTGTCGGAGCGCAGCTGCCGACGGCGGCGAGGCGCGCCGGCTGGTGACATTGGCGAGGCACGGCGCTGGCGACGGTGGGGGGGGGGGTGGGGGGGGGGGGGCGGGTGCGGGGCAACAGTGGTGGCGGTGGGGACGGCGGAAACGGTGGGGAGGGCGGTTGCGGGGCAACAGTGGTGGCGGGTGGGGACGGCGGAAGCGGTGGCGACGGCGGAGGTGGCTGTGGCGTGGGATTACGGCAGTGGTGGAGATTGGGGAAAATGCCACCATGAAGTTACTAAAATTATGCAAAAAAAAAAAAACAAACAAACAAGGAAAATAAACTGTTAAGAAATATGTAACGAATTATCATGATATACAAGAAGCATTTCGTTGCATGGGTATGGCTTCGAATGATACGCAGAGTTACTGATAGCAGTACACTGAACCACGAGTATGCGCTTTTCGGTACAGTTAGCAGCGTGGGCGGTAGCCCGGCGATTAAGTGATCAGTTGTATGAAACAGTTGTCAGTAAGCGTGGTCATTCACGTAGCCAGCGGGGCGAACCGGTGTAGATTGGCGGAGTTCGGCGCTGGGAGAGAGGGGGGGGGGGGGGGGGGGGTCCGGTACCGCCCGGTGAGGCGCGGCAGGTCAACAGGCGGGAGCAGGGCGTAAGGGACTCCGCTGTTGGAGTATGCACGTGGGCTGCAAGAAATACGATACTCTGTCCTTGCGACACCCTCCCGCGTGATGTTTTGTGCTAGATATGTGCGTTCGGTTTGTGTTTTGTTGCTGCTTTGGTGTTGTTACGTTAATATTGTGTTATGCATGGTGCGAAGGTACGCTTGTCGGTAGATCTTGGGGTAGCCCGCCGCTGATGAAAAGTCCCGTTCGGTGCAGACGTGACGCTGGAGTAGCTACTGCTGATGTATACGCCGGGCGCAAAATGACTAGGGCAGTGGACGCGCCGTTAGATCCCGATCAACAGCAACAATGATGTCCCGTTATGTGATGACAGTGGACCGGCTGCTGCTGTACTCGTGTGCCTTGCAGTTGTGACGTTGGACCGTCTGCCGCGTATGTACACGTCCTGCACCGTGCAGAGGTGACGCTGGCCCAGCTGCTGCTGGTGCACACGTCCTGTGCCATGTAGAGGTGACGCTGGCCCAGCTGCTGCTGGCTGCACACGTCCTGTACCGTGTAGAGCTGACGCTGGCCCAGCTGCTGCTGATGCACACGTCCTGTACCGTGTAGAGGTGACTCTGGCCCAGCTGCTGCTGATGCACACGTCCTGTACCGTGTAGAGGTGACGCTGGACCAGCTGCTGCTGATGTACACGTCGGTGGTGCTGCCGACTGGTGGGGGTCGCCTGCTGCATCTGCCGGTACATGCTGACCGAGCCGTCCAGCTACGGCGACGACCTGGTGATCCAGCTGAACGGCTGCCGCCACGCCATCCATCTGGACTGCCTGCGCGCCATGGTCGAGAGTACAAACCAGGTGGGTCGACTGCTCCCCACACGCCGCCCCTGGGACCGCCGCCGCCGGATGTCGTAGGGCACGGCCCCGCGCCGCGTCGGCTCGGTTCCAAACGGGAGCGCAGCGGAGATGGCCAGGCAGGTGGTCCTTGTTCAGGCGCCCGTCATGTGTAGCTGTGCGACCATCGGAGTTTTAAGGTGTCACATTCCTGTCTGGCGTGCGTTGCGGCCCGGGTCGCGGCTGGCTGCGAGCTGAACGCGGTGGCGGGCCGCCGGCGTGTGCCGCGCCTGTGGAGACCCGACGGACTCGTGCGGCGGATGTTCCAGGTCCAGTACCTGCAGTGTCCCGCCTGCCAGTCCATATACGGGCGGAAGGTGGGGCAGCAGCCGCCGGGCAGGATGTCCACGCGCCGGCTGCCCATCCCGCTGCCCGGCTACGACTGTGATACCATCGAAATATCATACATGTAAGTCGAACACCAGACGCCTGTCGAGTGATACAGTGCGGTGGTGTTTGAGTGCAGCCCGGATCAGTGGCTGCCTTCCGTGTGTGATGTTTCTCCAGACGTTCCGATGTCGGCGTCCGTGCCGCCGGGCTTGGTCGGCTCTGCCAGCCCGTTCCGCTGAGGGGACAGCGTCGGACGTCCGCGCAGGCCCTCTGTGCGCTCGCGTGCTATCCCGGGCGGTTGACTCACCTGGGTTCTGGCCTCCTGTGTTGCCCCTCTGTACGCTCGCGTGCTTTCCCGGACCGTGGGTGACCCTGGCCCTGACCTCCTATGCTGCCGTTGTGTACACTCGTGTGCTCTCCCGGGAGGTGGCTGACCTTGGCCGTGACCTCCTGTGCTGCTCCTCTGTACGCTCGCGCGGTCTCCCGGACGGTGGCCTGGCCCTGGGGCCGCCTCCGCGTGTGTCAGACCGGCACGGCGACTGGACCGGTGCGATCTGTGACGAGACATGGCGTGACGCCCCCGGGGGCCGGCCCACAGGATCTCACCGGGCATCCAGGGACCGGAGCACCCGCACCCGGGCCGGCCGTACAAGGTGCGCGGCTTTCCGCGCATCTGCTACCTAGCCCAGCACCACGCAGGGACGCAAGGTACGGCCGAGATGGGCGCGGCGGTGCGTGTCCGCTGACCAGCTGTGCCGGCCACTGCTAGCAGGCGGCATATTTGAACGCGATGCGTTCTGGTCCAAAATTGTCCTGGGTTGGGGTTAAACGTAATGCATTACGGCACATCTCATCACGTGGACCGCAGCTTTGACGTTTAATTTAATGTAAAGACAGGTCACGAACCGTAACAACCTCCAATGAATGGCTTCAGGGAGCGTGGTGTAGCGCGCTTTGCCTTGCTAAATAAGTGTACTGGGTCTGTTGGACCAACAACTTAACCTTGACGGAGTTTGGCATAGGCGTGTGGAATCTTCAGGATTACTGCAGCAGGGCGGTGCTTATAAACGTGTCGTGGGCCTCAAGCCGATGGTCGGATTTGGACCCGACCGACATCTGCGTATGATGGGGCTGGCCGCGCCTCCGACTGGCGCGTGCCGGAGCGTCGCCGACGGAGGCTCTGACCGGCGCGTGGTCTAGGGCGTGGCTGCCTGCGACTCCCAGTGAAGTTCATTGGGGCGCGTGTGCGCGCGCAGGTGCTCCGGCTGCTGGAGGAGGCGTGGCGGCGGCGGCTCATCTTCACCGTCGGCCCGTCGGCCACCACCGGCGAGCAGGACGTGGTCACCTGGAACGAGATCCACCACAAGACAGAGCTGCACGGCAACGACAGCGGCCACGGCTACCCCGACCCCCGGCTACCTGGACAGGGTCACCGCCGAGCTGGCGCGCCATGGCGTCCAGTGAGCGTGGCGCCGGCGAGGCGGCCGTGACGTCACTGGGACGGCGCCGCGCGCGCCGGAGACGACCGGCGATTTCGTGCTGAGTAGGGGACGTTACGCCAGAGTCGTGCCATACGTGAGCGATTATGAACGGTTCGTGGTTGACAGAAGGCCGTGCTGTTTCGGCGCGGCCGTTTGAGGTACTCATTCGTGTTTGAATAAGAATGCAGGCGTTATTGATGTGTGCATGTTTTTATAGGCAATTACTCCGCCGTTACATACACTGTTATATCAAAATGTCTGGATAGAAGAAGGTAGGACATTTTGCTGAAAACCTAACTTGGCAACAAATATGCATTGTCAAACCGCCCACATTTGTTGCGCTTTCGGTGACTTTTACGTTGATTATGCTTTCCGTAGCACGCACTCTGCATGGCCCGACTAGGCCGCCCGGCGTCATACTGCCGCTGTTTACAAGAACTGTACGAGGTTGGCACGGTCCCGAGACGTGTCATCCGGGGATCTGGTACAAAACTGACAACACCTCACAAAGGGAGTGGGTGTCCGTCAATGATGCATGCAAATGTCTGTTTGTCGCATTGGAAGTGTTGAAGTTAGCTGCCATTTGCACGTTTGCCACTCACCTCGGCTCGTTGAAATGCTGTAATATCACGGTCTGTTTACCTGTTGACAGCCAAGATGGAAGTAAGGTAACAAGGAGAGGTACATTGTTGTAGAAGAAGCTTTTCCTGGGGCCAATACATTGTATGAAATGTTCCCGCGACTGTTGTGCAGGGCAGCGTCGCGGCCATTGTTCCTAGCCATATTTGACAGTGAGCGGGGTTGCAGGGCCAGGGTGGCGAATCATGAGGGCGGCGGCTCGTGGGAGCCTGAGGCGCGGTGGAACTTTGGGTACAGAAGCCGTTTTTCCTCGTCCTCGTCATTCAGTCCACAATAAGGATCCTTCTGAAGTTATGTCGTGTTAGCCACCTCGCCGTCCTTCCGTCCTTCGTCCACCTCACCGCCCTTTCGTCCTTAAGCCACCTCATTGTCCTTTTGTTCTTAAGCCACCTCACCGTCCTTCCGTCCTTAAGCAGGCTCACCGTCCCTCCCGATTTGTATTCAGCTCGCCCACATTTTGTATCTGCGTCGAATTCTGTACGCCAGCGCGCAGCACGTGCCTGTGTGTCTGACGCGGCTGGAACCCTTGTAATAAAGCGACTCATCATGCTTCCACGTCTTCATTACATTCCTTGACTGCACTCCGGTTTGACTCCGTATGACGGGCTCTGTATTCTGTGTGGATTGGCGTGAAGTCGATATATCCAAACATCCGGGGTACGCAGGTTTGTGGGTGGCTCCATCTGGAGTCGGAATCGTCTCTGGAATCAACCAGTTTTGTTGAACCAGAATGGAATCGATTCCCATGCAATCGTGAGTCGAAGTCATTGTTGAATGAGCCACGTCCTCAGTGATTCGAGTAAAAAAGAAATGGAAGCAACAACGTCTTAATAGTCTGGCAGCTGTTGTGCACTGGATGTAACGCAGTCACATAACGGCATGCTAGACTAATTTGTGTAGTCATGCTTTTATGAAGGTCCAAATGCGCGTCGTTATCCAACTTGTTCCGAAAGGAATCGACTAGATGGGAATTGATTCTGGAATCGAAGTCACATGTGAGTAAAACTGAAGTATTGGGGTTACTCAAAGTTTACGCTGCGCTGAGTAGGTGTCAGGAATAAGACACCGTATGGTGTGATTCCACTGGCCCCAAGCGCAGAGCTGGGAAAAACTACTAAACCAGCATCAGGTGAGGTTGCTGGTAGTGTAATGAAGTCACAATACCGTCAATCCTGCTGGAACGCGCGTCGATGCCATGACCCGGGCATATGCGCGCACGTGCCATGACCCGGACATACGCGCGCACGTGCCGTGACCCGGACATGCGCGCGCACGTGTCATGACCCGGACCTACGCGCGCACGTGCCGTGACCCGTATATACGCGCGTCCATGCCATATCGGGGTGTCCCCGGATGGCGACAACACAAGATCCTGCCCAGCAATCGCGCAGCAGAGCCTTGACAGGGGGGAGATGGCGCAGGGTTGACAAGAGGCCCTTGATAGTGAAAAGGCCCTCCCAAAAGAAAGAAAATGGTCAGACGCCGGCATGCTTTTGGGACATACTTTTCCCTTTTTCCCTCTGCATCATGATGTTACTGGCGTGCGTCCGAGGCCGCCCCTGCTCGCGCCGCCAGTGCTGCTGCACCTTGGTACGCCGCTGCCCCGACCGGCGGTGTACTTGCCTGGGGCGCCGCCCCGCCGGGGTCGGCGCCGCCCGCTCGCCTTCGCGGGATTAATACAGTTTGCGTCTCGCAGCGCTCGTGGCTGGTCTTGGACAGACAGAACACGTAAGACTTGAATATGGGGCAGCCGCATTGAACCTAGAGTTAGCTTAAGCAAGCGTCAGCAGCACATTAATTTAAGCAGTGTGAGTTGCGAAGCAAGCCGAGATGCCTGGATTTCGTCCTGAGGAATTCGACTTCACATCGCCTGAGAGGTGGCCGACCTGGGTGATCGGTTCGTCCGCTACATACTGGCATCGGGACTACACAAAGAGGACGGTGACGTTCAAGAAGCTGCGTTGATTTACAGTATGGGTCCGCAGGCTGAGCATATCATACCAACATTAAAGCTTATTGCTGAGCAGAAGGAGGATTTTGAAGTTGTTGTCTCAAGGCTAGACGGGTACTTCATTCCGAAAAGGAACTTTATTCCAGAGCGTCACAACTTGGAGCTTAGATCTCAAAGCTCAAGCGAGACTAATGAATCGTACATCAGAGTTTGTTCTCTCTAGCTGATACTGCAACTTCGCTGACGCTGATGAGCGTATCCGAGATAGTCTCATCTCGGGAATGTCTGACAGGGAGCTGTCCCGTTGAATTCAGCTGAAGTCACGAGAGCAGGAAGTGTCTGTAAATACCGTCATTTCGATAATGCGTAATGTCGAGATCGTGAACGGCCGTGACAGCTCTGGTCCGCCTGACATCAGTAGGGTTTGTGCACCGGCGCAGCACAGGCAGCCGCGCCAGCAGCACCAGCAGTACAGACGTCAACAGCAGCCTTCCACCGCGCAACGGCAACAGCATAGTCGGCGTGCCGACTTTTCAACAGCATGCAGATACTGTGGAAGAGCACGTCATGTGTCTCCGAAAGATTGTCCCGCTAAGGGAAAAATATGTGACAACTGTCAGAAAATGGATCATTTTGCATCCGTTTGTCGCTCCAACGGTGTCAGAGCGATTGAGCGGACAGAGCCCATTGAACAGCTATCGCCGCCCAACATTTTTGTTGGCAAAGTAGACAAAGTTTGCGCGCCATGGAGAGTTTCAGTCCTTCTAAATGGTCAACGAGTCGCTTTCAAAGTTGACCTCTGGCGCTGATGTTAGCATTCTGACGCTGAAAACGTACAAGAAGCTGAAACCTGCCGCCGCTTCAACATGCTTCAAATACTCTGACAAGTGTTGGTAGCGTGCTAAAAGTAGAAGGAAAGATGCACGAAACACTCATGTTCAAGAACAAAACCGAGCCTGAAGTGTTTTACGTTGTTGACTCCGCTGATGATCTCCTCTCCAGGTCTGTTTGCTCGCGCCTGGGCGTACTGAGGTTCACAGGTGAAGTCAACGAAGACGTCTTCGGGGAGACAGGCCTCCTGAAGACAGCACCGGTCAGCATTCAGCTCCGTGAAGATGCTGTTCCAGTCGCCCTTGCCACTGCAAGAAACATCCCGCTGCCGCTGATGAAGCCAGTGGAAGAGGAGCTGAATAAGATGGAGCATCACGGCATCATCACGAAGGAGACCGAGCCAACGGACTGGGTCTCTGCGCTGGTCCCCGTCCCGAAGCCGAAGAGCAGCGGTGTCCGCATCACGGTTGACTACAAGAGGCTCAACCAGTCTGTGAAGCGACAGGTGTTCCCGATCCCTACTCTGGAGCAGCTGACCTCCATGCTGAGTGGTGCGACGCTCTTCACCAAGCTGGACGCCTCTTCCGGTTTCTACCAGATCCCGCTGGACGAGGCGAGCTCCACGGTGACCACGTTCATCACTCCGTTCGGCAGGAAGAGGTTCCTGCGACTGCCGATGGGGATCTCGCTCGCACCGGAGTGCTTCCAGCGGAAGATGGAGGAGATACTGGACGGACTGCCCGGACTCATCGTCTACATGGACGACACCGTGGTGTTCGGAGGTGCTGCCAGTCACGATGCACGTCTCGAAGCTGTCATCAGGAGGATCCACGAGTCTGGCCTCAAGCTGAACAGGAAAAAGTGTGAGTTCCGGAAGAACGAGGTCGAGTTTTTGGGGATGAAGATCAGCAAGAACGGCATCAGCATGGACGAAGAGAAGCTCGAAGCGATCCAGCAGCTCCAACCGCCAAAGAATGACAATGAACTAAGGTCTCTGCTCGGAGTAATCAACTTCCTGGTTCGGTTCATTCCACACATCCAGGAGTGCTTGAGACCACTGAACGAACTTCTGAGGAAGAACGTAGCATGGATCTGGACACCACAGCAGCAGCAGGCGCTGGATGACGTGAAAGCAGCCGACACTTCACTCCAGTTCTGGCGTTCTACGATCCAGCACGAGAGACGGTGGTCAGCGCCGACGCCAGCAGTTTCGGCATCGGAGGATGTGTTCTCCAGAAGCACGGCTCCGTCTTCAAACCCGTCGCGTTCTGCAGCAGAAGCCTAACTGACACCGAGACCAGATGGGCCCAGATCGAGAAGGAACTACTCTCTGCGACGTGGACGTGCGAGAAAATGCACATGTTTCCTGTCCGGACTGCCGTCTTTCGAGCTACATCTGGACCACAAGCCTCTGATCCCGCTGGTTAACACGAAAAATCTCGTGGATGCGCCGATCAGATGCCAGCGCATGCTCATGCGCTTGATGCGATACAACGCCACAGCGGTCTTCGTTCCAGGGAAGCAGCACCTGGTGCCCGACTTCCTTTCACGTCACCCGCTCCAGAAGCAGGATGAAATCGGCTCTGTGCCTCAAGAAGACATACATGGATTCTGCGAGAGAATCTTCAGCGATCTTCCCGCCACACCGCAGCGTCTGGTGGAGATCAGCAAGGCGCAGCAAGCAGACGAACCCCACAGCGCGTAGTTCAGCAGACTCTCTCTGGCTGGAAGGAGGGAGCGAAGCATCCCGACCTGCTGAACTACTTCGCCTCTCGGGGAGAGATGAACGTTCTGTACCGAACGTGTGGTACCCTGCTGACGCACAGGCGACGCATCGTCATCCCTCCGAGTCTGCGAGATGAAATGCTCACTCGACTACATGATGACGAACACTTCGGTCTAAACAAGTGTCGCCAGAGGGCAGCAGTATCGCTCTGGTGGTCTCAACTCAGCACCGACCTGAAGCGTCATATCGAGAGCTGCTCGTTCTGTCAGGTGAACTCGCCCGCCCAGCATGCTGAGCCACTGGTGACAGCCCCAACGTCATCAAGACCGTGGACGCACGTTGCAGCAGACGTCTTCCACTTCAACGACTGCAACTGGCTCGTCACGGTGGACATCTTCAGCAGGTATCTGGAGATACAACGCCTCCCGAGTCTCACCAGCAGCGCAGTCATCGAGCGTCTGAAGCGCCTGTTTTCCCGCTTGGGGATACCAGACCTCGTGACAACAGACGGAGGAACGCAGTTCACTTCAAGCTCGTTCGCCAACTTTACAGCGTCCTACGGCTTCACAAACCGTATCACAGACCCGCACACGCCGTCTTCCAACGGAGCAGCTGAACGAGCCGTGAGAACCGCCAAGTGGATACTTCACCAGAGGGACCCCCACCTCGCCCTCCTCAACTACCGCACGACGCCTGTGGAAGCAACCGGATATTCCCCAGCCCGCCTCCTGATGGGACGCGAACTTCAATCTCGTCTCCCCATCGCTCAGCCAACCGGAGAAGCGACATGGCAGCATGCCAAACTCCGAGATCGGCAGAGGAAGAAGCTGGAGACGTGCTTCGACCGGAGACGCGGTGCCCGCGATCTTCAGCAGCTACAGCCCGGGGATCATGTTCGGGTGAAGACGGAGAAGGAGGCAAGCTGGTCCGAGCCCGCCACCGTCATAGAGAAGCTCTCTAGACGCAGCTACCTTGTGGAGCTCAAGGGTGCTCGCTATCGTCGCAACCGACGTCATCTGATGCAGATCCCTCCGTTTCAGGTCTTGACACAGCACGGTTCCACGCGGCGTGCCGACCGCTCTGCACACAGGGTGCCCTCTCCAGACCTCCTCTCTGGCCGCCACGCTGAGGTGGCGCCACCGGCGCTGCTGCAACCGCAGCCGCGCGGGCCGGCGCCTGCACCACGATCAGTGGTGCCACGGCCACCACCAGCTGTGCCGTCGCCCGCGTCGACAGCGGCGCCGCCGCCGTCGCTGCCGCCGCTGACAGAAGCTGCGGCCCAGCCCTGCAACGCGCAAGTGCCCCAGACACAAAATCCAACGCCACTGCTCAGTTTCAGTCCACGCAAAACACGCAGTGGCCGCGTTTTCTGAGAGGCATCAAAGAGAAGCAGCAGAGAAGCAGCAGGAAAGCAGATGGGAAGCAGCAGGAAAGCAGATGGGAAGCAGCAGGAAAGCAGCAGAGAAGAAACAGTCTGAGAAGCAGAAGGAAAGCAGCAGCCTGAGAAGCAGCAGAGCAGCAGCAGGGGAGCAGCAGGGAAGCAGCAGTCTGTCACCAGTAACTTCGTTTCGCAAGCGTATCAACATTTATTTGCATTTGCTCAAGGGGGGGGGGACATGTATCATGATGTTACTGGCGTGTGCCTGAGGCCGCCCCTGCTCGCGCCGCCAGTGCTGCTGCACCTTGGTACGCCGCTGCCCCGACTGGCGGCGTACTGCCTGGGGCGCCGCCCGCCGGGGTCGGCGCCGCCCGCTCGCCTCGCGGGTTAATACAGTTGCCGTCTCGCAGCGCTCGTGTCTGGTCTGGGCACACGGAACACGTAAGACTTAATACCGTCTATGGCTGGAATAGAGGGCAGAATTACCCCGGCATAAATTCTTACTGAATTTTATGGTCAGTAAACTGAAGAAACCATGTTTTAACGATTGCATGAAATCAGTTGTCGGCGCTCTCCATTTTGCATTAGTCTGGAGGACTCTTTCTATGCCGATATATCTCAGAAGATTCGTTACAATTTTTATCTGGGTCCTACAGATATGTTACGGACCCCGTAACATATCTGTTACGTTACATAACATAACTGACCCCGCGACTGTAGCTTGCGTGAATCAAAATAAGTCACCATTTGTATCAACTTGACCAAGCCGTGTTCGTCTGGAATTCAGTCAGAATCGATCAGTGACACAAATTATGTACGTAGTTTTAAGCATGCGCGCTCGCGTATACTAGCAAAAAACTCGCGCCAATCGTTGCAGCCTCCGCATGCTGCATACCGTCGGCCCTGTGGTGATTCTATCCGTGGTTAACGGGTGATCGAAAATGATGATGCGTCCGAGACAAGTACCTTTGAACAGTTTAGAGCATCAAATCGTACGTTCAGAAAGAAGTCCGGGTATAGATTTCGCCGGTGCTATTTTGAGATCTATCTTAATAACGGATTGGCATTTACAGTATCGCGAAATGGTGCTGGCTAGGGTCTGGTGATGGAACTGGGAGGGTAAAGGTAGAATCTCTATTTTTTTGCATTACTGTAGCTGCTCATTTGTACAAAGAACAACCTCGAAATTTCACAAAGGATACGCCCAGTCTTATATTTGAACGGTGCGAATTCATTTGAAAGATATTTGGAGCCATTATTTCATGGCCGTCGTTCTCGCGCGAGGCGCGTGGTGCTACTTGCAGTGGCCAATGCTGTTTGGCTTTACGGAAGCTGCAACCCAAACCATCGTTGTCCTTGCTCCCTCAATTTTTAGCGCGCAGGCTCAAACGTTTTGATGTAACCTTCATCAAAAGGTTTGCAGACAACCGCATGCTCCCAGCGGACGGGACAGATCAGTACGAAACCTTAGCAGGGGTTTTGAGCCGGTTTGAAGCCGGCATAGTAAGGGTTTGGGCCCATAGGCTCGGAGCATAGGGTTGTCTGCAAACTAATCTCAGGTGGTTTTGGCTGTTTTTGATTACCTTTTACATGACTCAAGGTTACCACGATCTAGGAATGATATGAGATACCAACTATGATCCGCATCGATCGGCAGAAATTTCACGCTGATCGGTGCCATAGGCTCGGAGCTTTGGGTTGTCTGCAGCCAATTTGGGTGGCTTTAGGCGTTTTTGGTGACCTTCGATCCGCCCCAAGGTCACCGTATTCTAGAAAGATTGGGATATTGACTATGACGCGTCGATTGACGAAGATTTCATGCTGATCGGTCACGTGTGGTCGAAGCACGAAGATGTCTGCAAACTAATTTCATGTGGTTGTGGGCGTTTTTTGGTGACCTTTGACCTAGCTGAAGGCCACCATCTTCTGGAAACATCGGGATGTCGGCTATGGCGCATCCATCGGTGAAAGTGTCATGGGGAACGGTGTGATAGGCTCGGGATATGGGATTGTCTGCGAACTGTTTCAGGTGGCTTTGGGCGTTTTTAGTGGCCTTTGACCTAACGTAAGGTCATGATGTTCTGGAAAGGGTAGCGTGTTGACCAAGACACATCAGTTGGGGGAGGTTTCTTGCTAACGCGGCCCTACAGCATCGGAGCATAGGGTTGTCGGAGTACCTATTTTCCGGTTTTTCGTATTTTTGGTGATGTTTGAGCTGACTCAGTCATCATATTTTGGAAAGGTTACGTTATCGACTAATCGGCATCGAAAAGGTAAGGTTTCATGTCGGTCGGTGCCATGGGGTTGGAGTATCGGGCTGTCAACAGGTCTGGTTGACTGTTTAGCGCTCCCCCCCCCCCCGGGCTCTTGCCTCGTGGAATCAGCGAATGAAAGCCGCGCAGGTTGATAAGGAAAAAGCGCTGGCTGCTGATAACAACAAATACACATTGGTTGCGAGGGACTGGGTTTGATAAACCTGCGCGGTCTTGCACAAGCTAGCTTTGCACGGGTCTTCGCACATGCACCAGACCTGACACCAGCCCAGGGTGAAGGGTAAGTGGACAGAGTGACCATAGTTGCCTTCTTTCTTCACGTCGGCCAAATATCATTTTTGGATGTAGGAGGGTTGCTGCTTCAGACAGGATTTAAGAAACAAAGTTCACAGTGCACAGAATGCAGGGTTTAGGTATTTTTTATGAGTCACTTCTCAGGGCAAATATTACTAGTTTGCAAGGTCTAGTCTGCATAAAGTTCATCCACCACTTATGTCCATGCACCCTAAAGTCCATCCTTTCCAAAGTCCATCAGCTCTTAAATCCATCCACTGCTTATGTCCATCCACTCCAAAGCCACCCAGTCATCAACTGCCTACTGTATTAATGTGAAATATTCAGTGTTTTACAAATGGCTGCCAAGAGCTGCTATTTAATCTAGCTTGGCTGTCAATACTGGCAGTGAAAGGAAGGTGGTCATGCTGCATAGCCACATGTATGTCACCAAGGTGATGCTCTTGATAAGCCACATTGTTGAACAGGCTTATTTGGCTCATGGTGCCACATAAGGATTGATAATTCTGTGTGTGAATGGGTTTCTTCCAGATCCACAGAGGAAAACTGATGGCAACAGGAGGGGAAGATCCTGCAAATGGGCAGGAAAGATCCACAGCCTTCAATTTCTCTGAGACTCCAACACTGGAAGACCTGTAAGTGCTGGACTGGAAATCATTTAAATCAAGCTGTTATTTTTTATATTCCTTTGCTGTGAGAATTGGGTAAGGTTCTTGAAGCTGTCTATGGATTGCATTGGACACAAATTGTACATAAATGGTTTTGGCTCAAATCCTGGATACAGCACTGAGGTGGTGTTGAGCAAAGCAGCAGTCTGGGTGGTCCTAGTTAAAGCCATCATAGAGTTTCAGCGGGATGGCCAGGCCCGGCCCGTACTTGTCGAGCCTTAATAGGCTTCATCAGAAAGGACCATCTTAAAGCTGATGAATCATGTCCCCTGGTTGCAGTACCATGTATGTTCACAACCACAAGTGGAATTATTGAATGTGTAATGGCATAAATTGTAGGACAATTGTACGCAAGCCTTTTAGTCAATTGTAGTTCAGTTGTAGCTATTTTATTTAAGGTAAATGCATTATGGCCTCTTGTATTTAGTCAATACTTAATATGGATTATTTGAAATTGTGTCCTGGAGTGGCTTTGCTCTCAGAGTACCTGCTAAGCAAGTACTCAGATTTTTCCAGGCCTTTTAGCTCCACCTAACCACAGAGGCATTTATATGTCATTCTGTGCTATAATATGACTCGCCCAGACCAGGTGTCACAGAGGCGAGTCTTTGCAAAATGGCATTCTGAGAAATGGCCACATGACTGCCCCTCACATCCCTCAAAATAGGCCCGACTCAAAAACCTGCCATAGCACAGCTGGGACCAAGATTTTTTGTCTGCAGAAAGAACTGACACTCCCAACATCAAAAGTCCAAGTAAATATGTAGAAGGGGTCACGTAAGTGCAGAGCTGTCTGGTTCCCACTGGGGGACCTGTGTCTAAACCTTGGCTGTGTCATGGCCCCTGAGTGCTTCTATGGTTACTGCAGTCACTGGCACTCCATAACAGTGAGGGTGACAGAATGTAGGATTCTTTGGCAGTCTGGTCTCAACAGTCAGAGCAGGGTAAAAATTGAAATCTGCCACCTAGTGTTGACAAATTTACCATTTACAAGTAAAGTGAGCCCAACACTGTCCCAGGCACAGATGTGCCAGTGATTGACCAGGAGGCAGGCAGTGGCACCCCTTTCAAGAGGCCAGTAATATCATGCTTCGGGCTAAGGCAGGAGCTTACATCATAGGGGGTGGAGGTGGGCTTATGGTAGCCAGTGTATCTCCAGAGCCTTGTCATTTTGTTTAATGTATTCGCCACTGGCACAAGGAAGAAACTGTGGCAAAGGCAGCAACCAAAATATTCATGCCTGGTTGGGGTCACAGCCAGTCAATGTTCAAGTGATGTACTTCATGGATTAGTGCACACATGCCATACTGTTGAACCCACCTTGCCAATTAGGCTTTCAAGAAAGATTAGCTATCAACCACATTGGTCAGGCTCAGTTACATCAGTCCCATGGTGATAGGAGTTAAACAAGTCATTGATTTATACCAGAATAGTATCCAGACAGTGACAATGGCTCTTACATCCATTATGACTTCTGTGATCACATGCCGCCGATGGCGTGTTCGTAATTGAAGGTATGCTGCCTTTGTACTGTGTTTTCATCTGGTTTTTCCATGATTGATGTCATCAGATGACATTGAGTGTTAAATCATGAGAGCCTGTATTGCTGCCCCTCAACTTGCATCTCTGTCCTGGTAAGCTGTTACTTACTATACCAAACTCTCCCCCGCCTCCACTGGGATCGCAGGCGAGCGAGCATGAACCAGTTTGCCACTGAGCGTGATTGGAACCAGTACCACACACCAAGGAATCTGCTGCTGGCGATGGTTGGCGAAGTCGGAGAGCTCTCGGAAATATTGTAAGTCAAACGTCGTGGGCCTCTTCCGATGGCAGTAATCCACCACTGGACGTCAAAGATGTCACGCCACAACCTCCGGCCACGTGCCAGAGGTCATGGGTCCTCGGGTTACAGTCGGCTCACATGGGCTTAAGTGGGACTATGCTTGGACGCTGTGCGCTTTTTTCGTGAATGTTTCCAGAGAACGGCTGTATGTAAGGGGCGGGGGGGGGGGGGGGGGCACACGTATGGCGGGCATGGCGTCTTGGAAGTTTATTTCGATTGTTCTTCCTTCGTCAGCATTAGACGCGGTTGAGAGTAACGTTTGCTACATTAGTAAATGGTGACAGAGAAACGTACATGCCGCTGCGAGGGACTTAACAGAAGCTTTTACCGTGCTTGTCCAATAGATGACACTGGTTAGTGCTTGGGGCGTCCGGCTCGCTGGGCAGGCCGGCGGCCTGTGGCTGCACGTGCCACTCGTGCTGCTTTCGAAGTTCTCCTACGCCTCTGCATGTCAG
The DNA here is from genome assembly GCF_011947565.3 of Pollicipes pollicipes. Taxonomy (NCBI): domain Eukaryota; kingdom Metazoa; phylum Arthropoda; class Thecostraca; order Pollicipedomorpha; family Pollicipedidae; genus Pollicipes; species Pollicipes pollicipes. Next base: position 16,445 of record NW_023596067.1, read on the forward strand.
TCTATGGCTGTGGGAAGTCGGGGTTCCACGTGACCCGAAGGGGGAATTGCGGGCCCACACGCTCTGTACGCGGGCCCACGCGCTCTGTACGCATGAGGCACGGAGCTCGCTTGATGCACCGTGCGATGTGTCATTGAACACTGCACAGATGGCCCGTGCCTACCATGGGCTCGGCGAACCCGTGTCAATAAACCCATCTCAGTGTGAGCCGACCGCACAGGGAGCGGGCCGCGTGTCTGTTGCGCATGCCTGGGATGCGCCAGCGCTCGAGCAGCAGTGACAGTGGCTGGTCGTCTGTCCAGTCTGTGGGCGTGTGATCTGTGTGGTTGGGGGGGGGGGGGGAGGGGTCAGTGCGCTGGGCCTCCCTTCTTCTTGACGAACTTGTGCACTGAAATGCAGCTCTATGTTTCCATATGCGCGAGCTCGTTTAAGCTCTAGAAGAGCTTCTTAGAAGTATCATGATCGGAATCCTTACTGGAACTCCCTAGAGGTTGGGGCGAGCGCTCTAGGCATTGCCCTATGCGATCGTATATCGAAATAAATGACCTTTCAGCCATATCCAGTTTATGTTAACACTTTTGCTTTGAACTAACGTTGAGGTATTGCCATCGACATTTTGATTTAAAGAGGGAATGCTGGTAACGAGGCACATCGTCCGGTAAGCGTGATGCCTCGCTGGTGTAATTATTTGTGTATGAAGAACCCGAGTTTGCACTCGTCCGCGGCGTGCGCCATGGTACCTCCATCCGAGCCATGTCTGCCGCCTGGTGACCATAGGCCGCCCTGTGTGACTGTGACGTGTGTCTGGACATCTGTCTGTGTCGGCCGCCGTGGTTCTGTGTCGGTCCTCGGCCGTAGCGTGTGCCGTGTCTACAGCCTGATAACCACCATAATGGGACCTGTGTGACTGTTACTTGTGTATGTGTCGGCCGCCGTGGTTCTGTGTCGGTCCTCGGCCGTAGCGTGTGCCGTGTCTACAGCCTGATAACCACCATAGTGGGGCCTGTGTGACTGTTACATGTGTGTGTGTCGGCCGCCGTTGTTCTGTGTCGGTCCTCGGCCGTAGCGTGTGCCGTGTCTACAGCCTGATAACCACCATAGTTGGGCCTGTGTGACTGTCACATGTGTATGTATCGGCCGCCGAGGTTCTGCTTCAGTCCTCGGCCGTAGCGTGTGCCATGTCTACAGCCTGATAACCACCATAGTTGGGCCTGTGTGACTGTCACGTGTGTGTGTGTCGGCCGCCGTGGTTCTGTGTCGGTACTCGGCCGTAGCGTGTGCCATGTCTACAGCCTGATAACCACCATAGTTGGGCCTGTGTGACTGTCACATGTGTATGTATCGGCCGCCGTGGTTCTGCGTCGGCCCGCGGCCGCATCGTGCGCGCCCGGCGAGTCGCCTCCGAGTGCGTGACACGAGCTCCTGTCGGCCGCAGCCAGTGGCGGGGCGAGGTGGCGCCCGGGCTGCCCGACTGGTCCCAGCAGGACCGCAAGCGGCTGGAGCACGAGCTCAGCGACGTGCTGCTCTACCTGGTGCGGCTGTCGCACGTGTGCGGCGTAGACCTGCCGGCCGCCGCCAGCCGCAAGATGGCGCACAACGCCCGCAAGTACCCGGCCGACCGCGTGCGCGGCGACAGCCGCAAGTACGACGAGTACCACGAGTTCCGGCAGCGCGAGACGCCCGACGGCGAGGAGAGCAGCTAGCGGCCGGCGCGCGCAGTGGGTGTGGGTGGCCACAGCTCGGACGCCGGCCTCGCTGGTGGCTGAGAGCGATCCTGCTGGAGCCGGGGATCGGACCCGCCCGCATCCCGCTGTGAGAACGGAACGCTTGCTATCCAGCTGAGAAAGAGAAGAGAGAATCTTGTTCATCAATACATCGGATGCGGTTGCTCTAGGTCGCATGCATTCCTTCAGGCTAGAATGATAGTCATCTGACATTGGAGGATTAGCGCTGGAAAGGAACCTCGTTTTGCAGACGTATCTGTACTTTTGATATAGCAGGCTTTTTCTCAGGAAAGTGCTGATCCTCTTTTGTGAATGGAGACAGGAGTGCCGCGTTGTCTTCCGATTATCTTGACATGAGGCTGATTACCCACGGTTACCGGATCTAGCCATGCTCATGATGTTGGACATTCCACCTGGTATTGCCACCTATTATTGTGTTCCGGTGTTGCTCTGCGGCATCCATTTCCCGGGAGATTGTTTGTCACGCACCTGCGCACCGGTTCTCGTTCCGAGTCCCGTCCTATGGGGATCGCCTCATGGCCCCGACGCACGCACTCGGTGACGGCTGGTGTGTTCGGACTTCCGGCGTCCGACGTTCCCTCACTGACCTCTTTCGCGATGACCTACACACGGTTGGGGATTTTCACCGTTTATTAGTTTTTAGTGGATTTGTTTTGTTGACAAGTAACAATAAACAGTGTTGCGGCACATCGTTGGACCCTCAGACCATCCTCGACACGGCTGTGGCGGCGTACAGGGGGCAGCCGCCGGGCGGCGGACGGGGGCCGACTGTGACTGGCGAGCGACGTGGAGGCGCGCCGCCGCAGGCCACCACCGAAACGCGCCGGGAACGGGCTGGCAGCAGGAGCTCGCATGTCGACACGATCTGAGAGGCTCCCTGAACGGGCCGGTGATGCTTGGCGGTGAGACGGACGGCGCAAAGGTTGAGGACTAGCCTCCAAGCTCGTGAGCGCGCTGGGCGGGCGGGAAAGGATGCGGTAGTGGGCTACAAGTGCAGCAAGCTGGGCGCGGCGTGTGCTGAGTGCATATGCCATGGGCTGATGTGGCCTCGGTCTTAATTAAGCTCTGCAGGCGCCTCTCATCCGTAACATGGACTATAACTTGGGCACATCGTAGCCCAGATCGAATGATCTTGTGTGCTGGTCAGCCGGGGTCCACGCGCACGCTCATGACGCGTATCGATCCATGGGATGGTGGCCGGTATGTGGCCGGTGCGGTTGCCAGGCGCGCCATCCCTACGACGAACATTTCTTCTGCGTCAGTCTCTGGACAAACACCAGCATGAGTGACTGAAGCGTCGCCGGCCGGCATAGGAGCGTGTAGAGGCGACGGGTGCCCGCCTGGAAGACAGGATACGCTGGTGCAATATTGCCGGCGGAGCGGCAGCCGGAGGGCGCGCGCCGCGGTGGCGTGTCGCGTGCAGAAGGGTCCGCTGCCGAGTCGGGCAGGTCCGGGCGAGTGCGGCGGGTAGGGCGTGGGAAGTGTGCGGTGCAGGCCGGAGGCAGAGGTCGTGAGGTGCAGCTGGCGGCGCTCGGCCGTGTCTGGCGGTCCGCCCCGTCGGCAGCCGAGGCCGGGGACGCCGGCCCGGCCGCGTCGTCCGTCCGGAGCGCGGTCCCGGCGGACGCCGCCCTGGCCGCCTCCACAGCGTGTGGACCCTTAAGGCTAGGGCGCTAGCGCGCACAGATAACACGACATCGATTGGTCCCCAGGCAACCAGCCCGTCGGGTGGAGCCCCGGTGCGGGGCGGGGGGCGGCGGGCGGCGGCGGCACTGATCCCGGACGGGGCCGGACGCCACGGCGCAGCCATCCGCCGCGGCGACCGGCCGCCCCCTCCTCAGACGCGGCCGCCGCCGGCCGGAGCCCGCTCGTTTGCCGGCTCGCGGCCGGCTCCGGCGCCGAGCTGCGGGGCGCGCCGGTCGCGCGGCCCCCGCAGCTCACGGATATCATTCGTCCTCTTCGTTCTGGTATGTGACGTAGCGCACAGAGGACTTGTCGTTGTAGAGTGACTGCGGACAGCGTCGGCGCATGTCAGGCCAGATATTCGCCTTAGT
>NW_023596068.1:0-14514 GCF_011947565.3 Pollicipes pollicipes
CTGGTACACGGGCGAGGGCATGGATGAGATGGAGTTCACGGAGGCGGAGAGCAACATGAACGACCTGGTGTCCGAGTACCAGCAGTACCAGGAGGCCACTGCGGAAGATGAGGGAGAGTAGTCGAATGATGCAGGTGGACGCCGAGTAGACTCGTCACCCGCTCGGCAGCGGAACACACGCTTGCGACAGGACCGCGCCCGTCTTCTATTCGGCATCTTCCAGCGCATCTCAGTTCGTGCATGCGGTGCGGCCAGTCCGCCTTTATGTTTACATTCCGTTTTGGCGTGATGTAAAATTGCAATGCACCGCTACAAACACGGGAGTTTGAGGATGGTAACTTTGCTTTCGGCATCGCTCACGATGCACTTGAGCGTTCTCAATGGCTTCGAGCCCCGTAACACGATCTACATATTCCGCACCCTCCATTGCCGATGACGTGAACCAAAAGCAGGAGGTGACCGTGATATCGCTGTCGTAGGTCTGGCAGTTCTGTGAATTTGCACCCGGAGTCGTATCCTGCTGGCGTCTTGATTGCTTAAGTGGTCTTGATGGATACGTTATGAGACAGCCATGCATAAAGATACATATATTTTTTACGTCACGTTGTTGAAGTGCGGGAACATGTCTGAATAAGCTTCTATGGTTTGCTTTGGTAGAAATCAAAAGCTTTAAAGCTGCATGTCCATGGAACTGAAAGTTCACGTAATAAATGCCTTTCTAACAATATACGTGAGTTGTGTCGTTTCAGACGAGCTCGTGTCGGTAAACTCCGCCAGCGTGATTGATTTTCTGCTGACCAAGCTTTGCCCAGCCGATTTTGATCATTCATCCTTGGTTTGACATCTGACAGTAATGTTACCCAGGCACTGAGCGTTGTAGAATGAGCAAAGTAAACAAGGGGTAGATTACGAACAAATAAAACCTCATAACACATGCATGGGAAATATAGCTATGTTGTAACGATACGCAATGAAGTAGCCTGGCCAATGTATTTTATTCGGAACGTGAAATACCAACACATCAAATGCGCATTTTCGAGAATGAAATAAGTTAGCTATGCACAAAGTGAGCTGCGCTGTGATATTGTAATATCAAACAATTCTGTATGTATGAGGCGAGCAACTCGAAAGATAGATGTAAAAGCAAAGCGACGTAAATCGGAAGAGAAAGATTCCACTATGCCTTCAGCCGACATGACTTGCTACGATGTGGTTAAGATTCCACTATACTTTCAGCCGACATGACTTGCCACGATGTGGTTAAGATTCCACTATGCCTTCAGCCGACATGACTTGCTACGATGTGGTTAAGATTCCACTATACTTTCAGCCGACATGACTTGCCACGATGTGGTTAAGATTCCACTACTTTCAGCCGACATGACTTGCTACGATGTGGTTAGATTCCACTATGCTTCAGCCGACATGACTTGCCACATGTGGTTAAGATTCCACTATACTTTCAGCCGACATGACTTCCACGATGTGGTTAAGATTCCACTATACTTTCAGCCGACATGACTTGCTACGATGTGGTTTAAGATTCCACTATGCCTTCAGCCGACATGACTTGCCACGATGTGGTTAAGATCCACTATACTTTCAGCCGACATGACTTGCACGATGTGGTTAAGATTCCACTATACTTTCAGCCGACATGACTTGCCACGATGTGGTTAAGATTCCATATACTTTCAGCCGACATGACTTGCCACGATGTGGTTAAGATTCCACTATACTTTCAGCCGACATGACTTGCTACGATGTGTTAAGATCCACTATGCCTTCAGCCGACATGACTTGCTACGATTGTGGTTAAGATTCCACTATACTTTCAGCCGACATGACTTGCCACGATTGTGGTTAAGATTCCACTATACTTTCAGCCGACATGACTTGCTACGATGTGGTTAAGATTCCACTATGCCTTCAAGCCGACATGACTTGCCACGATTTGTGTGTTAAGATTCCACTATACTTTCCAGCCGAATGACTTGCCACGATGTGGTTAAGATTCCACTATACTTTCAGCCGACATGACTTGCCACGATGTGGTTAAGATTCCACTATGCCTTCAGCCGACATGACTTGCTACGATGTGGTTAAGATTCCACTATACTTTCAGCCGACATGACTTGCTACGATGTGGTTAAGATTCCACTATACTTTCAGCCGACATGACTTGCCACGATGTGTAACGATTTCATGCGACCAGGGGCATCAGTTTATACACATCCGGGGGAGCAAGCTAACAATGCTGACTTGAGACTCCCCCCACCCTCCCCAATGTTCGTGAGACCTCTCCAGGAGTATGGGTAAAAAAGGAATACCGGATCAAGAAAATAGAGTAGCTTGCTGCGAAATGCTGATACACTAGGTGCATGGAGGCATCACTAGAAGTTTTGTGTTCAATCTCTACCACATAGTATCCTGTAGGCACCCTATGTTTCGTCATTCCGACTGCTTTATTCGTTTGGTCAGTTAGCAAATATTAGTAGGTTTCTCACGAAATAAGACCTGGATCCAGACAACGACAGAGACAAATTATTGCGATATGCAGCAGGCTTTAAATGCAAGGTGGCTGATTGTTAGATACATTCGATCTATAAGGCTGGGCAATACTTACAACGGCCGTCACACTTAAAACAACATTGCACGAAGATCACGAGCATCCAAGTCATTGTGTCTCTTGCGTCCTGTCGCCCGGCACGCAGCACTGGGCTAAGGACTCACCGAACAGCGTTCCAAAATTCATTCAATAGGGTATGCAGGATGTAAATATGAATTCATGCTGCAAGAATCCTGGCTCTCCGGTGGCTCTCGTACGCAATTGGTTGGCACAAATCCGCTGTCCTTGGACCCCGAGCCCAGACATCTGACCTGCCCAGCCCGTTTGTCAAGCCTGAGGCGCTTAAATACTTGGTTGGAGCCGCCCGGTTTGATGCTGATTGGCTGATTTTGAGCAAGGGGAGGAGCAACAGACAGTGAGCCCCAAGCTCCGATGATGCGTACAGAGCACAGTGTAGACACACTTGCGGGGAGTGTCTGTGTATTTTCCCCAATGACCACAGCACTCTTTCTAAACGCATATAACTAAACGACGCTGCGAAAAAACACTTGCTCAAAAGCTATGCGTAGGAACGTCGGAAGTCCCAAGAAGAAATCCCATGCCCAGCCTCAGGAGAAGACAGTGGGTTTGCAGCAATTCTAATGTTCTAAAATCCGCGTGGCTTTGATGCACCGTACGTAGATGCACGGTTCATTTTATCTTCAAAAATATATCTGACCAGAAGTAACAAGAGAACATGTATTCTACGTTCTTCCGAGAACATTTTCCTTTCAGGCGATTGACGTGTGTATTGCGAATCCTATTCACGACTGGACAAGCTGGGGTCTCTAGGGCTGATCAAACTGGCAAGGTCTTAAGACCAGCACCACCAGTCCGTGCTGCTCCAAGGCCGTGAAAACCACTCGATGGTACGGTGGCATTCGCCTGTTTGCAAAACTCGCCATCTGTAAACGAAAGTTTAGCATACATACGATTTGTTCGTTCCACCTTTCTAGAACTTGATCGCAAACCTGATGTGTTGTTGAAAAGGGCACATGCAAGATTTTACAATCGGGAGGGCACAGTTTAAAACTGAATACTGAGTTAAGGGCGCCGCAGGCGCGCGCGATTTCTTGTGTATCGCAAAACAGCACCGCATGACCTCGATCTTATTACATATGTGTCTAACTGGAAGGGAGATTTAACACGACTACACTCAGACGACTGGGATCAGAGGATGTGCGCACTGCTGTCCGCATTTTCGACATAGGGGCTGCTTTTCGGAAGTCATTCGGCGTGCCGAATGATATCGCAATAGGATGGCGTTCATGGGCTTAAAGTTCTGTTTGTCGATTTACTTTCCACCTGGTTACACCACAAAAGGAGGTCGAGAAATGCAATCGACTCGTTCTATGTGGTGTGAATCAGACTGAACAATATGGGCGTGGTGTTAATTAAGTTCTGCGAAGGAGCCTCGCCATGAACACAGCTCCCAAACGCTGATTTTTTAAAATATAACCATTGCTCACTTGATAACTGACGTACCAGTATGCACTTGTACTCGATAACCAGTACGTCCTCGCAAACCGTAGGTTGTTTATTTTCAGGAAGCTCCCAACTCATAACGCCGAAACATCCGAGAGCATGGGTTTTTTGTCAGTATTTACATGAGCCTCATGTCAAAGCGCTGGCCTTGCCATGCATCATGGCGGCCATTCGGTTGACCCGTTCGGTAACCAGCCTACACCTATTTTTTATTATTGATTTTTTTCTAGTTGGCGACATGCCTGTTGAGGTCGTCGAAGCTCAAGGAAATGCTTCACATTTAATGATATTGAAGCAATCATCAGCTATGATGAAATAACCTCACCTGTAACCGTTGGTATACTTTGAAGTAGAACAGAATGCTCTAGACAACACAACATCTTTGTTTAGTGAACATGGTTCTCAATACGTCATTGCTTCCTAAGGTCATTGCACCTTGCACAATATTGATTGAGAGGCAATGGATGGCCGTGAGGTCTGGAAATCGTGCTCACGAACGCCAGATATGAACGACTCGGGCATTATATCTTGCTTGGCCTTGATCGCCGCATAGCTTATAAAATGACAGGATTTGAATGACGCTGTTATGACGTCACAAATGCCAAGGTGACCCTAAAATATTCTTCCCCAAATAGTCTCCACGTCTACGCGGGTGTGTAGTTTGGAAACTGGCGGGATTAGGTCTTGAAAAGGTCAGGGCTGTGAACTGCGTCAAATGATCTTCAAGATGGCTATTTCAGTTCAATTCCCCATAGAAATGTGGAACACTCCTTTTCAGTTTCACCTTTAGGTGCAGGTACTTTCTTGCAGTGCGCATGACATATTTTTCGTAACCTCTCCACGATAAACAAATAATGCGCGCACTCCTCTTCATTCTGTATGGCAGGAGTGCTGACACCAGAGCGGTGTGTGCGCGTGTCCCGACTCAAGACGTGCCACTCTGCATAGGATTGTTATTTTTTGTATCAGATTGCCTTCTATGTTCGATAAAACAACACCATTTTCGATGCATTATATATATATATATATACAAATATATTAGGCTGTTGGCTCCATACATAACATCTCTTCTGTCACGGCTTAGGGATGGTGAAGCTCTCAGGACCACGCCCCTTTTGAACGCCAGCCCGCCCTGTAACGCTCACCGAGCGGTGACCTCCGTATAGCCGCGAGCGCGGCAGTACGTTTTACGCTGGGAAGGGTATGTAACAGTCGGGCTTATTTAGAGTCGTGTTTATTCCAGTCAGGTTTGTTTGAGCCATGCATTTTTAGTCTGACTTTTTCGACCCGGTTTTTAAGTCGGGCTTATTTCTTGACTTGACTTGACCTCTCGACCTAAAGCTGGACTTGAGCAAAGATGGAGTTGATTCAGGAGTATGTTTATTCCAGTCGGTGTTATACAGAGTCGCGCTTTTTCAGCGATGCAGCGAGGATCGCCTACGAACAGGCTTGCTATCAGAATTGACTTGCTATCAGAATTTGAGACGGTGGGAGCGGGAAGGGCTGGCACACCTTTAGGACCGAGTACCAGCCCCATTCATAACACAGCTGATAATCGAAGGCTCGTTGCTAGCGTCGACTGCTGGGTGGGGGGGGGGGGGGGGGGGGGGGTATCTCACATTCCTCCACGGAGGCTGAGCGGTAACCGCCGGCCATTCCCGGACCCGAACCGGTGCCACGAGACCACCTCCGGTGTGCCGCGTTCGAGCCGGCTCAGGCGGGGGAGAGGTCGTGCGAAGTTTGCACCAGTGCGTGGGCTCATGCGTATATATCTTCTGAAACCACACCATTCACATACATACAGTATGTGTACATGCTTACACCCATAAGTTCGGTGCTCACTTAACATTATATGATATATGCAAAACACGTGCCACATTTTTTCCCACACACAATCTTTGATTAAACACTAAATTTCTGTAAGAATGTTCATCATAGTGTAAATGCAAGGGATGTCAAACAGCTAACCGTGCAACAAGTGTTGATAGCCTTTTAGAATCGAGCGTTTTGAAACGTAGTGCATCCTTCTTTGCATGAATTTCCGGGTCTTACCTGCGATCGTATACAAAGCCAAGACGAGAAAGGACACCTCCAAAACACACCAGAGTGAACTATTACATAAATTCTTTAATATTCCTAGGCGACAAACAATATGTGCTATTTATAATTACCATTTTAATCAGCATTTGACAAAAACCAATCAACATTTTCATAAACAATCCTCCTTTGTGCGGTCATTCTCGTACTTTCTGCGCCCCTGCCATAAGGACAAAGACGATGCAGCAGGGCGGGGAGGGGGGCCATGAATGCCCCTCCCCTGCTAGCAGGCAGGGGAAGCAAGAGAAGGTTTTTTGCGCCCTATACATTTTTGGGTGGTCCCTTTTCCAAATTAGAAGCATTTTAATTATCCGAAGAATATTGAGTTCAGATCAAGTAGTTCCTCGCAACTGAGCACGAGAGTAGTAAATCAGGCCCAGAAGACCCTTTGCTGTATCAAGAGGCCCGCTTTCTGATAAATGAGACTACCGTTATCATTAAGGTGGCCAGTGCCCTAGATTAGAAGGCCCAATGTTGTGTTAAGAAGGCCTCTTGGCTGGTTCGGGGAGCCCGTTAGGAGCTTGGAGGCCCTTGTTCACAATAACGAGGCACCCTCTATATTTGTAAGTTTTCTTTTTCCGGGGCGACTTATAGCTCCGCTGAGTGCCGGAGTGACTTGGTGGAAGCGTCCGCAGGACAGTAGAAATATTGAAGCACCTCAGAATATCCCTATGTTCAATATCTTAGTAAGTGGATAAAGAATCAGTTAAAACAAGAAGGGGAAATTCATTTGAAACAAGAATGAGCTATGCACAGACAAAACGTACGGCGAACGATGCGGGGCATGGTGGCCTTCACGACTAGCTCGAAATACCACGAATAAGACGGGGGTGGAGGGGGATGGCGACCAGGTGTCGAGCAAGGGCCCGACGCATGAGTCGCCCGGCCCGGCAGCGCGACAGAGCCGCGGTCCCACTTGCATGGTGCCTGGTGAAGAGGTCCTCCCCATTTACACACGGCCGTGGTTTGCACAGTTCAGTACAGTGTCACCGTGGGATGTCAGGGTCACAGGCGCCCACCCTTTCTGTAAAAAGGTCTCTGCTGTATTACCCTACGCGTGGTGGTCTAGAGATATTATTCTAGTACTGTCCTCGCTGAAAAAAACAATCGGATACCATTATGCATAGGACGGACACACTCGTATTTCAAAATTATATCAAGGTTGAAACATTTTAATGAGCTAGTACACTAGTTGTTATGCTATCTGAAGCTCTGAGCGAAATGACAATGTTAACCTGTAGTGTAGTGCAACGCTTGAAAGAGCACTGACGTGTTAAATTCACGGCACGTGACATCTCATTTCTCACACTGAATCTGGTGCTGACATGCTGGATGCGTATTGAAACGTCCAGAGTTCATAAGGTGCAGTGGTCAGAAAGTCCAGAATCGCAGCATCCGGCGTTCATAACGTCCAGAAATCGTCCAAAACCCCTGGATAAGGGAGAATCATAAAATCCAGACTCGTAGCGTCCAGTGTTCATGAAGTCTAGTGTTCATAAAGTCCAGCGTGCGTGAGATCCATGGGATGGGATACGGTCCTACTTCATCGCAACCCTTCACCTAACGGTTCCGTTATTACTCGATAGAGGGCTACCGTAGCCGATTTCACCCGCCTCAGCCGACGAGTGACGTCATGCGGTACTGTGCTGCCCAGTTAAACCACTGTGCATGGATACAGACAATGTTTTGTTTGGGCGCACCAATTTTGCCACGTCAGCACGCCTTTGGCAGCAGGCGAATTAAAGAATGTAAAACGTTGATCCCTGGCTCGTGGTACGGGAAATAGCTGGTTACTCGGCAGTAGCTGCTCGGTAATCGTGGAAAGTGCTTGCCGGGGTGCCTGCTGTTTGGTATTGTGGGCTATGGATGAAATTGTCCGCGGTATTTGGTTCCGTTATTTACTGTGTGCGTTGGTGATGTTTCTCATTTTTTAAAGGAATTGATGACTGATGTGTAAGGCGGACAGGTTTTATGTCTGCTCCAGGTAGGGGGCGCATATAGATCTCCAGCTCCTGGCACTCTAACCTATATTGTAAGTGATTTTATTTGGCTGATTCCCTCCCTCCTCTCCATTTGAAAACTCTTCCACACGCTCCTGCAAACAGGACTAATGCAGAATTCTACAGCCTTTACTCTCAAAGAGAGGGGGTGGGGGCGGTCTCATCAGCTGAATCCGGATACTGCTCCTTGGTGAGACAAGTTCAATGGCCCAGCCTACAAACAATTCGTCTCTTCAATCGGGTACGTTCTAAACGGGCGTCGTTTACCAAAATAAGTCGGTTGGCTGAGCGATGAAAATGCAACGCAGAGTACCGTGATATTATGCCAACAAACTGGTTTCTCTCCGAACTTGGCTCACTTTTTTCACAAATCTGCGGGCAGCAGCCCAAGTCACGACGGGGGATGAAGCCCATGCAACTGAATAGGGAACCGCACTCCTAGTTGCAAGTAAAAAGTAAGTAAAAAGCAAGCGTTGAATGCGAATGTATTCAACTGCCCTCCAAGCGTTACGCAAAGCACTACGCACGTGCCGCGCTTAAAGGCACTGTTAATTCACCATTTGAACAGCGGAGCCGAGTGTGTGTCACTGAGCTGGTTTGTGATATATAAACTGGATGAATTGGGAAAATCGTGAGCTTGTATTCGCCATCCACTTCATCAATCTTGACGCTCTTTTTTCCTTTTGCGCTTCAAAAACTAGGTACAAAATTTGGGGTCCAGCAACACCAGTCTGGAGTTAATCGAGACGTGTGCAGTTCGCGCCGCAGAGGGGCGATGGTGGCATGGTGGTCAGTGGTTAGGGTGCTCATCTCTGGACTTTTGTATCTTGGAATGGAGTCCTGGCCGCATTACTACCGCATCCTGCTTACTTAATGCCTGATAAATACGTAACAGAGGCGTTCGGCCTCGAAATAGCCATAGCAGCCGGTGAGACGTATTGCCCCAATCGGTATCACCGCCCGTCCCGACAAACAAACCGCCGCCCGCCAAATTTGCAGGCAATGCTTCCGCTCAATTACTGCATATATGTGAGAATAATAATGTGCAATCGGTTGGACGCGGAGCTCGCACACACACACCAGCCCAGAGGCTGCCCAGCTCGGTGGTCCGGCAGGCAGCTCGCCCGCAGCGGGCCGGCGGACGAGGGACGCGGAGCTCGCACACACACACCAGCCCAGAGGCTGCCCAGCTCGGCGGTCCGGCCGGCAGCTCGCCAGCGGCGGGCCGGCGGAAGAGGCAGCCCAGCCGCCAAATAAAGAACGCATTCACGCGCGCGCCGTCCGTCACCCGATAACGGAACCCCGCCACACGCGCGCGAGGCCTGCCCGTGGGGAAGCCCGTCCGCGGTCGAAACACTGCCAGCTCAGTCGGGCACGCCGCCATCTTCGCGTCAGAGACCGAGGTCCTTGACTCGGTTTCACTCGGTTCGCCGCGGTACACATCCCGGCGGACCTGACATCCAGGCATGTCGGACACCACGGAATCTCGCTCGTGCTGGACCGGAGCCTCCCCCCCCCCCCCCCCCCCACTCCTCCTTGACAGGCGCCTTAACGGAAGAGCCTAGTGTCAGTCAGGAACCAGCGCCGGACAGGGTCTCTCTGCTCGTTTTCTCTAGGGCCCAAATGCGTCGAACTGGTACCCCTGTGCTATTTATTAAACCCGCACTGCTTGGGACCTTTTTGGGTTGGTGAGTGGCCCCGTGTTGATCCAGGATCAAGCATCCCGGTCACAGGGCCTTCGGCGTCAGAGAGGGGACCAATGTATCATGTGCATTAATAGTAACCGATGGGAAATCTGAAAGGGGACGGAAAGGTCCTTCAGCCCCGATCGGGAAATGCATGGAGTTTCAAGTCTTTGCTGAAAACCCTATTGGGTTCTGGCTGTTGAAGGGGGAGGAGGGTGAGGGGGAGAAGAGCGAGGGGTCCACGAACCCCTGGGAGGAGCTCTTTCCGGAACCGTTAAGTCCAAAAAATGACGATACTGAATCAGACGAGCAAAAAATACTGTCAAACACAAATTCTGACAATACCGTAGCAGCGTCTAGCAGTCTAGGAAGCCCCTCCGGTAAACTCGTGGACCTCGTCTGGCCGCTCAGTCGGGATTTCCTGGTCGCCAGGGATACACTGGTATTTAAGGGCCCTTACAACTACTTAGATCTCTGTTGCCCTTCAAACTATGGACACTATGGGAACTGGAAAACTACTAGGATGCCTTGGTCGCTCAGGCGTTGCATTCATCTCTCACGTACCTCCAGCAGCGCACACAGGAGACTACAGGAGCCCTGCCCCACCCCCTCCCACCCAAGGGCTCTGTGGACAGACGATCAAAGACCCGATTCGTGGCTCCGAAGGGCCCGAAGGGCTCGGTGGAGATCGTATTAAGAATCTCGGCCCTGCGGCCTGGGTCCGCATAACCAGTATTATTTGCGCATAACCGCATCACAAAAACTGACGTATGTAGGTATAAAATCCATGTAAGAACAAGCACGAGATCGGTTACGTAAGTTGTTCAGTGCATTAGCGGGGAACATTGTTGACATGAATGAGACAACAGTAGCATTATCCTTATTCCTCGGAGAAAAACCAGGAGAATAGAAGTATAGTTGGGTCGATATCTTGGCAAGATGCCTTTATCTAAACACTAGCAGAAATGAACTCAAAATTCCCTGCCGATGATCCTACTCCATTTTCATGTTTGTTTTTTTTAAAACAGCAATCCACAGTTCTTGCAAGACACCAGCATTCAGGGGATTAAACAACGAGCGATCGTCAGCCATTACTGCGATAGAATGCTTATATAGGAAATAGAATGCGCGAATATACGTGTACATGCGAACGAATTTAAGCAAATGGGCATCACGCATCACGCTTCATTCAAACATGCAAGCGAGTTGAAGTAAACAGGCATCACTCATCGCCCATCAATTAGACATGCAAGTGATTTCCGTTGAACAGGCATCGCACATCACGCGTCAGGCATCACTTACACATGTAAACGATTTTTAGCTAGCACACATCACGCATAAAGGCACGTATCACCCTCGCATAATCGGCCATGATGAGCCCTGTAGGTTAAGATTTGGTCGCCGACTTTTTATAAGAATGGATTCACTTATTTTCCTGTCTGGGTGGTCCTGTACTCTGAAGATGACTACGGGGCACATCCATCTGCAGAATGCACTGATACGAGGGCTTGTTTACAAGCGTTCCACGATATCGACTTTGTCCAAAATTGCAATTCCAGAAAATTATAAATGAAGAATGGAACGTTGAGAACTAAAAGTAATACCAGGCCACGCAATATGACAATCTACGTCATCTTATTATCATGATCTTCAACGGCCAGCAAGAAGAAGCGAAAGCTGTCATCAAATTTATCCAGAAAGCATCCGAAAAATTCATCAATGCTAAGACCGATGTGATGTTCAACAAAACATGCGATGTGATGTTCATCACAAAACAAACATGTGATGTTCAACAAAACAACAAAACAATATATATATATATATATATATATATATATATATATATATATATATATATTGTTGCACACATGTATATATATATATATATATATATGTGTGTGTGTGTGTGTGTGTGTGTGTGTGTGTGTGTGTGTGTTGTGTGTGTGTGTGGTGTGTGTGTGTGTGTGTGTGTGTGTGTGTGTGTGTGTGTGTGTGTGTGTGTGTGGTGTGTGTGTGTGTGTGTGTGGTGTGTGTGTGTGTGTGTGTGTGTGTGTGTTGTGTGTGTGTGTGTGTGTGTGGTGTGTGTGTGTGTGTGTGTGTGTGTGCATTTTGCTAATCAATGGCCACGTGCGGTTAAGTCAGATTTCGCGCCAGGCAGTGGTCCAGAATCGACCAAGACAAAGGGTCATTGTAGGTTAAGCCGATCGGATTTGTTGTAGAAAATTAGCTTTATTGCGTGTCCCCGTTCACTAACGGCAGTCACATGGCAGGGCAATGCGAATACACCTTCAAAAATGAGAATGTCTCAAAAACACTGCCACGCCAAATGCTCACATGCATCATATATGTATTCGTGATTGACAGCGACAAGTTATTTCGATGCCTCTTTCGGTGAAAATGACAGCATATCGTGCAATTTTCTGTTCTTCTTGTGAAGATTGTCTACCCTCCGGAGCATCTGGCCGAATTATGACCGAAGTGACATAACGGGAGAGCTTTGGCACCCACAGATCGGAGTGCAAACGTGCGGATTCATGAAATGTTACGCTCGGGAAATGTGTAGTTGATAGTAATATCCATCTTGCATGTGCGTTGTACATATGTTTAAGTACCTATGCTCGCTGTACGTCTTAACCATCGCCCTGATGCGCCGTTTGCGTAACTCGGACTGATAGGGGGAGAGGGGGTTGATGTGACCCTCCCCCCGGCGTTTCCAAGCTTATAAAGATGGAGCTTGCCGAGAGCACCAGTATATCTTTCTGAACACGATCCCACGATAAGTACTAGTTTTTGTGTTGTTGACAGGTCAAAGGTCGAATTGCCCAGAAAACGGCACTTTGTAGCTTTACTTTATGTTTACGAGAATAAGCCTGCGGTGACACGAAATTTAAACTGGCGTGTGTCTTGTTCAAGTCTAAGTACATTCTGTAGTGCAATTGTCTTGCCGCCCGCCGCCTAGGCCAGCCATAGATCGCCGTTGAGTGCTCATCACAAACTGCCGTTGCTCCGGAACCAGAAAATGTAGGAACACGTTTTGGTATCAAAACACTTGCCATCATCACCGCCTATCATGGCGAGGGTTAAACGTCATGCTATTGCTGCGTTGGGTATCGGTGACGATTTTTCGTGAAACGACATTCCTCATTTTGCCAATAGCTGAAGCCATAGCGGGCAAAACAGGAAAAAACAATACTCGCCTCCTTCCACATTCGCTTGTTCCTAGCTTGACCTCACGCTGACCCCGTTCCAAAAGACGAAGTCCCTCGCAACAAGTTGTGCTCTGTCCGTGGGGTAGCGCCAAAAGGTTCCGATGCTTGCGAAACTTTGCCCGTCCGAACACCTAGAACATCTTCATTGACGCACCAGGCTGTTCGCACGCGCTTGGCGACAGGCTGGTTGGCGCGAATGAAAATGGCGCGAACGATAAGATGATCGACCAAGGCAACCACTCGCTGTTATCGCGCAAGACGAACTGCAGTGAACGCATAAAACCGAACGAAATATGGCAAATATACAGGTATGTAATTTGAATATCAACACAATAGTTTTCAATACGCTCGGCTCCTTGCATAGTTTCGCTAAAGTCTTTAATAATGGATGTAAGAGCACAGTGCAATTACGGCAAGCCCGGTGTGTAGGGCATGCTACAAATGCTCTTGAAACGGGAGATGCAGTAGTGTAGGAGTTAGGCGACAAACAGCCGATCGCATATAGCAACACCGAGACAAATGTCAGAACATCATGTTATCGTCGGTATTTAGCGGATACGTGGCCAGTACGCAGGATGGTAGCGGCAAGTTCTGCCATTTAATTCGATTTTTCCGCCATTTTAGGCAGAGTCAGGTTTTCTCTGATGCATGCCTCGTTTAAGATGACAGCATACCGTGCATCTGCGTTTCTTCTCACATTTTTCTAGTCTCCGTAATATCTTGCCTAGTTGTGAACGGAGTTATATAATGGGATATATGTGTAACCAGAATTAGAGTGCAAATGTGTGAATTCATATCATGCCATGCTTAGAAATTTGTGGTTGATAGTGGTATCCCCTCTGCACGTGTTGTGTCGCACGCATGTGTAAGTGCCTACTCTTGCTCCTACATATTAATTTATTGCTGCATTGTATATCGGGAATGATATTTCGTAAAAAGATGATCTTTGTTTTGTCGACAATTGCAACCATGTGAGGCAAGAATGTTTGCTTACTTCTATATTGACTTGTTCCTTGTTTCATCCCACACTGAGCCCGCCTCCGAAAACCAACTCCCATGCGACAAGTCGTGATCTGTCCGGGGTTCGGTGCTGGACGACTACGGCGCTTGAGCGGGAAAGCGGGAAACGTTCCGGTCCGACCAATTATGAATTTCATTAGAACATTTTCATCCACGCGCCAAACTTGACTGCAGGCAGGCTGGCGCGAACGAAAATGGCACGAACAATCAGCTGATCGGCCAAGGCAACCGATCGCCGTAACCGCGTAAATCAGGAGTCAGTGGACCATACTTCGCATGAGGCCAAGTAAATACAAACCGCGATACAGAGAGAGAGAGGGAGAAGGAGAGAGAGAGAGAGAGAGAGAGAGAGGAGAGAGAGAGGAGAGAGATATATATATATATATATGTATATATATGTATATATATAA
>NW_023596069.1:0-1144 GCF_011947565.3 Pollicipes pollicipes
TGTAAATGTGAAACTATCGCATGGTCTAGGCACAGCAAACGTGAAATAACCGCATGGTCTAGGCAAAGGTAAACGTGAAACTAATCGCATGGTCTGGATAAGCGCAAACGTGAAACTAACCGCATGTCTAGGCAAACACAAACGTGAAACTAGCCGCATGTCCGGACAAGCGCAAACGTGAAACTAACCGCATGGTCCAGGCGAACGCAGACGTGAAACTAACCGCATGGTCCAAGCGAACGCACGTGAAACAAGCCGCATGGTCCACCCGAAAGCAGACGTGAAAACACGCGTGGTCCAGGCGAACGCAGACGTGAAACTAACCACATGGTTCAGGCGAACGCAGACGTGAAACTAACGCATGGTTCAGGCGAACGCAGACGTGAGACGAGTTGCATGATCCGCATGGGTGCGCCAGTAAGCGACCGGAACACGGCCGGCATCACTTTTCAGAAAACCTATCTCGAGGACGAGACCGTGCGGGGGGTAAACACGGAGAGAAGGACAGAGATGGAGTTATGAAAACGGCACGGGTTGTAGTGTCCTTTACTCTGGCCGATGTGCACCCAAAATCTGGTCATCGAACAAAGCACCAAGCGTGCTCGGTCTCACCGCCAGCTATTGTGAGTAAGCATGTGAATGCTACGTCATTGAAAATCCGCGTCAATTGGCAGCCCCGGGTGGCTGGTAAATATGATGCGGTAAGGGGGGGGTCAATCCGACCCTCTCTCCGACATATCGAAACTAAGAGAGCTAGCAACATCAAATTCATGGGCTAGGTAGGCTTTTATGTGAACTCTTTCATCACATTTTAACTTCCTCCGTCGTAGCTGTTGGTTCAAATAAGGTTAAACAAGCTCAAACTTCAGATTGGTATCGAAAAATGCTCCCGGACCTCCTCATGCAAGTCCTTAAACCTGGGTGCGTTCTATACAATGGTTGTTAGTGTTTGTTTCAGGTCATTAACATCGTTTGACCTTCCGCAGGTCCACGAAGGATTGTTGTTATTTTTAACTTGAACAGCCGTCAAAGGCTACGGCAGGTGGTGTGTTTTTAAAAAGAAGGTGTCGGTCTGGGTTTTTGGGGATAGTGACCTCCTCTGACTTTCAAACGTTCACAGAATATGCATGTTGCGGTTCTATCA
>NW_023596070.1:0-3963 GCF_011947565.3 Pollicipes pollicipes
TTTTACATTTGTATAAGCGACGAAGATTACGCTATGCAGGTTTCCTACACAAAAACGTTGATCTTGGCCATTCTAGGTCAGTGACCTATTCTGACTTTTAAAAGCTATATGGAAGGTGTATAATGCGGTTCCTGTCATCAATAAATTGGAAATGATCACCAGGAACTACCCCATACAGCAAGCGCCAAAGTAATAAAAACAAGATGGTTTTGACCTTGGTCTGAACTTCATGCCAGTCCTTAGATCAATGTCCTTTGCTCAATAAATTGTTGTGTTGTGTGTTGCTCAAATGAATTGTTGTGTTGCCGAAGACACTATCTCAGAGATGTTTGGCTTCGTCTAACGCTACGTTGTTAGCTCAGATTGAACGATTCCTTAGAAACTGCCTTCGCTGAAACCATGGCCTTTCTTTGACCTGCTATGGGTCAGCGACCTTATAATGTTCATCATCTTCTGACGTCAGATGATTTGTTGCTCAATAATCTACAGGTTTTTGGTTTATTTATTATTATTATATTTATTATTTCATATTATTATTATATAAATACCTATTATTTATACCTAACCTAACCTATTATTTTATATTTATTATTATATTTGGCAAGATTTGGCGCGGCTACGCCGCGCCGAGCGAAACCATTCTGGGAAAACCTTCAGCGGGGTCGATTTGACGCCCACCCGAGAGCGTGCTAATGGTGTGGCGCATAGGCTTGAATAGCACGGTATCACATTTATTATGAAATTATCCGTAAGCGGCTCGCTGGTCATATGCACGTTCAGATAGCAAATTGTTCATTAGCTGCACGAATGCTTCGATGCTCCGCTTGCCACTCAGCAGTTCGTCTGGCGCCTAGCGGCGCACCGCGCGTTGAGGTCTCGGCATCAGTGACACCCTTTTAACGTGAAGCGGAGATAAGGCGAAAGTCATCAGACGGTTTTACCTCTTTTATACGGCCTCGATAAGGCCCATCTTCTCGTTTTTGCGGGGCGGGGTTTTGGTGCGATGTGATTCGGTTCGGGGGTGGTGGTGAGTGTCATTTTGATGCGTAGCGATCGCTCCGTTACGTGTGCCCGTGCGTCATGTAGAAGGGGCGTAACGTCGGCTGACACTTGGTGTTGATTGCTAGCGAATATGCGGAGCGCTGCTAGCTTCTGGATGTCTCGAGACCTTATCGTGCTCCAACATAAATACTTAAGCGGCGGATGCCTATGTTCTGTAGAGTGTGTTCTGTAGGGTGAATTCTGCAGAAAGCACTGCCAATTATCCAGGATGCCCGATCTCGTCTTTTAAGGTTAAGTGCTGCTGTCAAGAGCTCGTTAGTTTCTAAAGTCACGATAGTGAAAAAGAGACATGTTCGCTGGAAAGCGCGAGAACTAGGAGGCGGTGGGTCAAACCACCTCCAACTTGCTGAAAAAAAATGGCATTGGCCTATTAGCGTCGACTGGAAAGAAACAACCGAAAATGACTATGCCCTCACTCTCCCCAACCAGCTTCGAGGGACTTCCATTGAGTCTGGTACACTGTGGACACACTGTTGAGGGTGTGTGTAGCCAGACGTTCTTATAGTGGGTAGGGAGGGTCGAGGGCTCTATTACTTTGAAGATCAGCGTGCTTGATGAAAGTGCAATGCAATAGATACACCAGACGCAAATGTTTGGGGCTTGTGACTTTAGTCCTGATTAAATGACCATCAAAGGTCAGCTTCGGTGAACTGTGTGTGCTGTTAGTGAATATTTGATGGATGTCTTCCATGCCATTGACCGTGCTTACTCAATCATTGCCGAATGTTTGCTATTCGTGTAGGTCGGGTGGAGTGATTGAGTGTAGTGTGTTATGGAGCGTTGGAGTAATGGAGTGTATGGACCGTTGTTTGCTCAATTGGGGTAATGGAGGGTCGTGTAATGGAATTTGATGGTGTGCAATGTAATGGAATTTTAAAATGATGGAATGTGAGCCGTGTTCGATTGATGATTGTTTGGCTGTTAGGCCGTATGAGTATGCTGTGTTTAGTGTGATATCGTCTCGGATGATCAGCATGTAGCTGTCAGTCCTGTCGGGTTCAAACGTAGCCAACTTTAGCCCAGATACCTTTCCAAACAAAAGGTCATTTCACTCACTCCAAGTCATTTTAGGTCAGTGCTTTCACGTAACGTTTAATAGGGCAAGAGGCAAAAAAGGGCAAAAGGGCAAGGGCAAAAAGTTGAGGTCTTTGTGATCAAGCAATCAGAAATGAGTGTCAAAAACTAATCCATAAATCTAGCTTGCAGCCCAAAAACTGCTTTGTTCTGACCTTGCTTGGTCGTTCATAATTGAAGGTCAGAAGGTCCTTCGCCTTCACACTGATCTTCACAATTCTAAGGCCAATGTAGTTAACTTTAATAACAATTTCTTCTATTATAAGTAGCTAACAAATAATCACAAACTTACACGACTTCGTATAAAGGTCCAATCTTGCCTTAGCTGTAAACTGCCCCAACAAATGCTATGCTGCCAACCATAACCCGACTTTGACTTACTACAGACCAATTGTCTCGGAAGACGCATCTTTTTTCCTCCGCAAGATTCGCTGTTCAATGTCCACAACAAATTAAAACTTGGCATATCTGCGCCGTTGGGAAAAAATTCCATCTGATCCCATCCGGCCGCTCACTAGGGGCAAACTGATCCCATCCTGGCGCTCACTAGGGGCAAACTGATCCCATCCGGGCGCTCACTAGGGGCAAACTGATCCCATCCGGGCGCTCACTAAAACATTGCAGGCGATAATTTTCTAGCGCCGCACAGCTGGTTTCATAACACTTCTTATTTTGGCTACAAATACCCGGTATGAGTCCTTACAAACACTAGAAAGCGGAGAATCCGTGAGTTTGGAAGATCTGCACAAGTTGGCACACGCCTTTCTCATTACATTGCAAGCTTTTTTTCTTCGGTCGGGGCCCATCAGAGATTACCTGGTAATCCCGCCGTGACGTCACCACGGGGCGCCTGGGCAAGCCAGAGCGTTGTAAGCCCATAGGAACGGATCTTTTTCAGGGACAGACTTTAGGCAGGTGAAAAGGTACGGACGACTAAAACACTTCCAGCGTCAGGAAAAACTTCGTCCTCTCGTAAGCTAGGTGTGCTCTTAAAGCTCAGGACCTTGCCTTCAACTTCAAGTCATTTTGCACAGGCGTTGCAACTCCAACCTAGGTGGCGCCACCGGTACCGACACTCGGTTTATGGATGACGCTAGTTGTTCGTGGGCTTATGATTTCATCCAGCTCTCCTGGAAGCTTACATCCTATTCTCGAAGCGGTCTGCGTGTTGGAGTGCAAGCTGTGCGTGCTGGGTTTGAGATCTCTTGACATCTTGCATGCAAACACCTTTCCTTTGTTTTGTTCTGTCACCGAGACATATTGTCGGCCCAATTGCCTGTCATTTTAGTTAAATGCCACATGACGTTCTGTCACCGCATTGGTCACCTACGTGGGTGAGCCTGCTAAGTTTGACGTTTAATTCAGAATAAGTGTCCTCGACATGATTAACCCTTTAACCCTCTTGAACTGTCTAGATAATGAGGGGTGACATCGACATGCAACATTTCTAACTCACCATCAGCATTTGGTGCTCAGGATGGTGTGAAAAAATAACGCCACCCCGAAAAATGACAATTCTGCCCATGCATGAGATGCGGGCCATACGCAGAAAGATAACAACCTTGAGAAAACATAATTTTAGTGCATATGTTGCGATATACCGGATATAGAGCAGATGTAAAATAAAAATACGATGCAGATTTGCAGCATACTGCCCGATAATGATATATTTACAAAATGTCGCAGGCGGAGAAAACAGATAATACCAAGAAAGTCGTAGCAGCGGACAAGCAAGGTGACACGCTGTCCGCGTCGAGACACACATATATGCATCGGAGCACTTGTGTCTTTGGTGTGTCCCACCCCGTGGCGGTGCTTCTTTCACGC
>NW_023596071.1:5000-31902 GCF_011947565.3 Pollicipes pollicipes
GACATAGTCAAGAGCCATACAAGATGCGTTTTATTGCTATATACCGAAAGATCGGTCATTCAATTGTTTACAGCACTGCTTAGGTTGGCGCGGCTGATCGGGACTGTTCGGAAGCTGTTTTGAGAAAGCTCTCGGGAGGTCACATTGACTCCCATCGAAGCGCATACGCATGGATGATATCGTAACTGACAGTGGCATCGCCACACTGACGTCCGAAGAATGCCCTCCCATCAGGGCTAAGCGCTAACTGTGCTCGTGTACACAATATATGGTACTTATTCATGTATACCAACCATGTTATTTCACAACACGCCCTAACATACCTGCCATTGTTGTGTTCCATTTAGCCGAGTCCGGCTGTGTGGCATTAGTCCATGGACAGATGGCGTTACCATTACCAACTATGCCCTTCAAGCCTCAAGATAGATGTCAGCGAGCAAGCAAGCTGTCACTTTGCTCCGGGTAATGAAGCGACTTTCTTTTACATAACCAAACCATTTTGTCCACCAGGTTGCCTACACCGTAGCCCGTTTGGGATATCCGCATGAACCGTTCTACCAACTGGGGGCGTTTGTAATAGGCATCTGCCCAGGCGGTTCGGGAAGTAACATGTGGACGGTTCTGTTCCGGGGTGACTACAACCTCAGCAGCACCATGACTTTCGTCTCCAACGTCGCTGCTAACGGTGAGAACTACATCGTGTATACTACTCACCTGACGCCTAGATGTGTGCAGGTACTGCTCGTGCTTCGCCGCGGCTCCCGCTGACGCCGGCCTCGCTCTGTTGGCAGCCATGATGCCGCTGTGGCTGTACACCCTCGGCCTGACGCTCTCAGCAGGCAGCGAGGACATCAGCATTCCGTTCTCGGGTCTCCTGCGTGCTCTCGCGGCAATGGTGATTCCATATGCAGCCGGGATACTTCTCCGACGGGCTCGTCCACACTGGAAGAAGCACTCCGAAGTAATCCTGGTACCCCTCACCCTGTGCTCGGTGATCTTTATTGTATCGGTAAGTAAGGAGCACCCAGGCACCACAGGAACGCTGCATCCCCGCAAAAAAACGCATACCCTATGGGGAATCAGCGCGCTTTTCATGAGTCCCCACGGTTTGGAAGCTCAGGATCATCTAAGGGAGCTGTTCATTGTGCCTAGCGAATTTCTGAACGTTTGCGTAATAGACTGTTGAGAACCTACTCGTGCCAGTCTTTCTCGCGAGTCAAGCAAATATATTGCATGAGTAATGCTTCTATTGGCTGCTTTTTCACCATGACTAGCACCCACTCCACATTACAGTGTCCGCAGGTTCAACTAGCAGCAGTCTTACGTCCAGGGTTGCCGCTTTGCGTTTTTCATTTGGGTCATGCGAGGTATTTGGCGATAAAATTGCGAAAAACGATGCAAATTTTAACAGATCATCTCAGTTAGACGACGCTCAAATCCTAGTGCTCCTTCACGCTTACCGCGAAAACGTGTGTACACAACATTTCGAAACATTGAAGTGTCGCTGTATGGGCTACTTGAGGCACAACATGTCTCCAAACATGGCAGTTTCAATACGGATAGCTTTTAGCAAGCGATAGAAGCATACTACACACTATACGATATCAGTGTTAACAGTCACAGATCTGTGGTGACCCAGTCGTTTTCCAATGTCTTCAGATCAGTGCTTTTCACATACTTGTCAGCTAAGACTCACATCGCACATTAAGCAGCATGAAGTATCAAATAGCTTGGCTTATGACTGGTCGTAGGAAACGTTGCAGGCCTCAGCACCTTGCGACAAACGTGATCAGTTTACCACGCGGCGTTTTAGATCGTGCCATTTGAGATAAATGGCTTGAAATGCTCACGACGCGGCTTTGGTTTCCGTCAATGCGCTTTTTTCTGCCGACCTGTTTTATTTGGCGTTCAGTGCAAAGATGTAGCTGTCGTTGGTTGTGTTCGTGTCGTGAGAAAACTCTTCGGCTAGAAGGACGTAGCTTTTCGTCAGTTTTTTTTTTTAACACGCGCCCGGGTGGCCGGTTGGATACCCTTTGCTCGGGCGTGGGGTCAATTTGACCCCGCCAGAGATGTCAAACTAAGAGAGCTGGAGATACCAAATTGGCAAGGTGTGTTGGGCTGTACGTGAACTCACTTGGGTCAAAGTCTTAGATTCTTAACTCATGCCTTTTTGGTCAAATAAGGTAAAACAAGGTCAAATTCCGGGTTGGTCTCCGAAGGGCCCCTTGAATCCAGATAACTGTTCTAAGAAAAGGTCACGTGCTCATCTAAGGTGAGTGACCTCGTTTGGCTTTATGAAGGTCATGGTGTCCAAAATCACACAAAACCGCTTTGAGTTTTACTTTTGAATAAGCACCAAATATTACGTTAGGCAGTATGTCCCTAAAAAAAATCCTGACCTGGGCCATTCTAGGTCAGTGACCTATTTTGACCCTTAAAGAAGTCTATGGAAGGTGTATAATGCGGTTCTTGTTATCAATAAATTCGAAATGAGCACCAGAATCTACCCCATGCATCAAGCGCTTGGGTAAAAAAACAAGACGGTTTTTGACCTTTGTCTGACCTAGACGCCTGACCTTAGGTCACTGGATTTCGGTTGATTTAATTGTTGTGTCGCCTAGGAAAGTATCTCAGAGATGTATGGCTTTACTTAACACTCTGTTATTGGCTCAAATTGAGCGATTCTCCAGAAACTGACTGCTGAATCCATGGGCTGACTTTGCTCTGCTGTAGGTCAGCGATCTTACCAGATAAATCTTAATTTTTGACGCCAAGCGATCCACTATTCAATTGTCCTATAGCTATGCCAAATTTGGCGCGGCTACACTGCGCCGTTCAGAAACCATTCTGGAAAACCTTCGGGGGCGGTTCGAGTTGACCCCCCCCCCCCCCCCCACCGAGCACGTATTAAGGCATTACACGGCTATTCTAAAGATTTGCCTTGGAGGGCGTCCCTGGTAGTAGCGTTATTGCTGACTCGTCGTTTCAGTGGTCGCAAGGTCACTGGGCTGCTGCGAAATTACCGGCCTTGTTGCGCGCCACGACCACATTGGCGTCCTCAGGGCTTTAAATGATCCCCTGCCACGGTGGCGGTCCGGTCACTGTTCACCGCTCGAGCCGCTGTGAGTGAGCGCATCATGAGCTTAGGCGGTAGGCGGCGTTTTGTAACTCCTCCCTCCCCGGCTGTCCATATTGCGAATGGTGTTTTCATATCAAGCGGCCCGTCCTGGTATCACCCGCCGCCGGCCGTTATGACCTCCAGGAGCCGTGCTACGCTCATATCTCAACTTGACGAATGTGAAGAAAAGGGTTTTGTTTGACTTCGTAGGTCTTTCTTAAGCTCTTGATGTCATCATCATCGCCGCAACACTTCGTTTTTATCGTGTAAGGTGTAACTGATCGACTCGTATCAAACATTAAGCTGAACATATGGGGCGATTCGTAGTAAATGCATTGCATGACATGGGATTCAGGTATCAAATTTAGCGCCACTGTAATGTTGAACATACTACAGAAATATTCACTAAAATGCTCCAGTTTACCTTCGTTACATATTTCAACAACAAAACTAAATCATGATATTTATAGCAGACACTAAGTTATTGGATTGCATCACACAATTTTTTCATAGCAGCCATACCATCGAAGAAAGTTGCATAAGCCCAGAAACCCAGCCGATAACACGCCGTTTCCAGTGGAAAACCCTTCCCCTGCGAGTACGTCACTAGGTTCATTATGTGGCTACGTTCGCATAACCAATAGACCCAGTAAACGTGCATTCAACCATTCAACGAAATATGATCATTCGGCAGATTCCACGCCGAATGCAATATGAACAGAGATGGCGTATGTCCTCCCTCATACACTGGTCAAAGACAGTGCTCAGCTCCACTCAGTCAGATACGAGTCTGCCAGGGATGTCCAAAACAGGAATATGGTCGCAACAATGGGTGTCATCTGGAGCAGCACGCTAAGGTTTTCGGGATAGCGCCAGGTTCGCGATGCAGGTAGCCACTGGACCCAAAGAGGCAGCTGATCGCAAGATTTCAGTATCTTAAAAGTAGGGAACATGCAGGCTAATTTGAATACCCAGACGTCTCCGTCGCCTAGATTATGGGCTGTCAGGATTAGCCCCATTGCTATGATCATCATCAGTACTTTAGATATTTAACAAATTGTATTGAACTGACCGCAGGTAACAAGAAACATCTGCATACATGCATGAATACAGATGCTGTTTGCTGTGCGCTAACAGTGATCTCCCATTCCATAGGTGACGGTGTTTCTTAACTTGGAGTTGTTTCAACTTATGGACTATCGACACCTGCTGTTTCCGGCGGTGGTGGCAACCTCAGGGGCGCTGCTCGCAACTGGACTGGCGGTGGCTTTTCAACTGCCCATGAAGCAGGTGACTGGATTACAGAAACTGCTCCACAGCTGTATGTGGTTTTCAGCCGCAAAAGCTATTCCAAAGATCACTCTCTGCGGTTCGCAGTTATGCCCTCTGTAAGACTTCAGATCTGTTCGTTTATGAGCAAGGTGCACCCAGATCCGTGCGACTTTTACGCTGCCTTATTTGAAACAACCTGAGGTATATGATACCGTGCATACGTCACACAAATTTTGCCTCATCAGTGGTCACGTTGTGTTCAAGGTCAAGAACCAGGGATGGATTCAAACCAAAAAACAAAACAAAACAAAACAAAACAAAGCAACACAAAACAAGCCATCGCTAAAAGATAAACCAGAGTACTACGGGAAAGGAGCAAAATACGCGTACATGATAAGCCATTTTTTCACACGCATAAATTTAAAACCCCTTACGGGGTTTTACGGCTCGTACGACAAAAAAAGTTCCTAGGCGTAATCAAACGATGATGCCTTGAGGAGCAGATATACTAGATAGTCAAAAAACGTTGTCCAGA
Source organism: Pollicipes pollicipes (assembly GCF_011947565.3). NCBI lineage: Eukaryota > Metazoa > Arthropoda > Thecostraca > Pollicipedomorpha > Pollicipedidae > Pollicipes > Pollicipes pollicipes. The sequence goes on from NW_023596071.1 coordinate 9,926, forward strand.
CCAGTCTTTCGCACTCAAAGGCATACCGATAGTTTAGGTTTGATTTTGAACCACACCTCACGCTTGCATCAATGTCTATAGAATTTGGAACATTCCGGATTAAAAATTCTGACTATCGTCCTCGGGCGGTGTCTTAGTACTTATACTATCGTCCTCGGGCGGTGTCTTAGTACTTATACTATCGTCCTCGGGCGGTGTCTTAGTACTTATACTATCGTCCTCGGGTGGTGTCTTAGTACTTATACTATCGTCCTCGGGTGGTGTCTTAGTACTTATACTATCGTCCTCGGGTGGTGTCTTAGTACTTATACTATCGTCCTCGGGTAGTACTTATACTATCGTCCTCGGGCGGTGTCTTAGTACTTATACTAAATTTTGTGCTTCATTCAAAGTTTTCAGTTTACTCTCTGTCCATGAGCAGGAGCTTTGGAAACCTGAAAAGAGCTGGACGATGTTTGACTTTCAGCCATGCGCGCCTTCCAACCCGCGTTACTTCCAGGGAGTCTCTGCGATTCGAACCATTGTTTCTGATTGCGAGTCTGGTGCTCTACCGGCTTGGCTAAGCGGGAAGGCCAATCCCCTATAAAATAATTGGATTAATTTATTTCCTGAAATCGGCTGCCATTTTGGGCTGATATGTAATTGTGGCCCACTGATGTGGTTGATAACCAATGTCATGTGTCCTGCTTCCTGGACACATGGTCTTATTGGCACATGGCACATGGCATCCTGAACCAACGGCAAGGCCTCTCACTGTCTGTGGTGGTTACTTTATCCCATGCTGGTCGGTGATAGCTGTCTGCACATGCATGCTCTGTCACACCAGATTTCCGAATTTCACCTTGGATGGTTCCCTTTCTGTGCTCTTCCAGCCTGACCGACAGAGGGAGCTTTGTCTCTCCTTCGGGGGTGCAACCACAGCCTCAGTAAGAAGAATGGATACACAGGATTGACACAGCAGCCCCCTTATGTCGTAAGCCCCATTCTTGAAAAAGGCACGCGATTTCGCACACTTGATTTTGAGATGGTGCGATTTTTCATTTCGATTTCATTTCCGGTTTCTTTTTAACTGGGATATAAGTCAAAGAAGCTGCCGGCGATGCAAGAAGATGCAGTTCAGTCTGTTTTTTTAAGCGATTGAACGGACGGAAGCTGGTGTTCAATAAATGCATGGAATAAATCACCAGGATAAGTGATTTTTCGATGGTGGCTACATAGTCTTTGAAAACCGACAGAACTCTGAGGCTCTGTCAGGAGTGTTCATAGTTTTACAGGAATCTTCAGGAACCCGGGGATGCTGACTGCAGATGGAAATGAGATAAAACAAATTAGTGCTGCTGTGGCTAACCCATGCTGGTCTGGGATTGATCAACCCTCATTCAGAATCGATCGGTATAGAGTACATAGCATAGTTTGGAACATGCGTAATCGCACGCCTTAAAAAGCAAAAACACGACGCCCAGTGTTGCTGTCTCCAAAGTCGCGCGGAGTCGACCCTGCGGCCAACACCACCCGGTGGCCGGTGGCTGATGAAAGTCATGGTATTTAGAATATGTATCTTTGTACGCTCTAGGTGCTGGAATCTGGTAGTGGAACTGAAGGAGTGTGGGCAAAATCTCTATTTCGTGTTGCTGTAGCTGTGATCTGGTCAGGGTTCAATAGCAAAATTATGAAGGTGATATACACCTCACCGTAATCTTTGAACGAGATGAGCTGATTTCGAAATACTTTCGGAGACGAGACGGTCGTTTTTGACGACACATTTCACGACAGTCGTCCCCGCCCACTAAACGCCAGCCATCTTATCTGCAGCGGCCGACGCCGCTTGGTTTTACGGAAACTGGAACCCTGGTCGCGGCTGTCCCTAGCATTGCTAGCACGCTAGAACACAGCTTTTCAAGTTATTTTCACACATCGATTCTGCAAGAGAGTGGATGTTGCCAGGCACACATGGGTTGCCCTTTTCTTCACTGTGACCTGATTCGATTCTCTCTATTGAACACATTTTCCGGGCAAGTGGCTCTGTAGGTACCACACCAGGGGCCAAATGATCATTAAATGCCAGGGGCAGAAGGGCCATTCCGTCCAAGGGCGAAGTGCCCATCGGCTGCCATTCGAGCGACACAGGACCTCGGAGCTGCAGAACCTTAGAGCTGCTACGGAGTGGGAGCGTGTGTGGACATTGCAGAGCTTTCGTGTAGTGTGCAGCTCAGGGAGTGTTATGGTATAGGTGTGTGTCTTAGGAGATGTGGGTGGTGTGCTATCTTTTTTTTAGTACTTTTTAAGGTGTTTTATTGTTATTTTTTAATAAATAGCCAAATTCTCTGGGTTTACCCCGTCACATCTGCGCCACCTTTGCATTTGGTCAAAACAGGTTACATTAGGAAATAGGTAGGCGTATTCTGAGTTATGGGGGTAGTGGCTGCAATTTTTGGTTGATACGAAAGGCGTCTAGTTATCTTCTTGTCAGTTGTATGGCTTAGTAGCCAGCAGTAAATGATGCATTCAGTCTTCAGATGATCTGTAGTATTACAGGTTCTAGTACAGCACCACGTGCAGGCAGGGTATTCAGCCAATGTGGATACCTTTTCATGGTGTAATAGTCTTCTTTCTGTATTTCAGTTCAGGTGGTCTCAAGTGAGCATGATTATGCTGTGTTGCTCTTATATGCTCCTTTAACCATTTGTGTGGAGCTCCAGAGCATGGGGCTGGGTAAGGCAAGGTTAAGCAGGACAGGCTTGATGAGGGTAATGCAGGGTACGGGTGCAGATGTAAGGTAATAGACACCGGGTATAATGAAGTTCAGCATAAAAACGGCGGTGTGAAACTAAACATACTCTGGGTTTGCGATGTAGGTAATATTTCTAACTCATCCTAAATATTTGGAAGCCGGTGGCGGAGATAGTGTGGTGTCGGTGCCACAATAGTGAAGATACTTCAAATTTGAACGAGCGTTGTGCCTAGACCCTCTGAAAGAAACTCTCCAGGAGCTGTACACTTCTATGACACTGACAGCATGTATTGGCTGAAAGCAAGCGATATGTCAACCTCCCTGGCTGGAACGTAGATTTTTGCCAGATATCAAATTGTCACAACATATTTTTCCTTCTTTTAAGAACATTGTGTTCAGCAGCTGGTGTGCGACCCCAATAAGGGGATGAAGGCTTGACTTGTCATGGCTGATGATGATAGATTGGTGGATGCTTTTGACAGGAGGTGAGACACTGGGAAATAGTGAACATAATATTGTGCGATTTCATGGCATCTAGGTTATTGATGTATGGCTTGTCATGCTCATATTTCAAATTTTGCTCGGGGTGAATCTTAAGAACTTTTTAAAGCCTTTGTTGCTAGCTTGCAGGGGAAAGATATTCAAACTTGGGATACTGCCCATCAGATGTGTAAAGTGTTCAACGATATTTTAGAAGAAGGTCAGGGAAGATTCATTCTCTTCAGGAAAGCGTGAGAAAATACCTCAAGGAAGCACCAATAACTGACACAGAAGGCGCGTAACTTGATAGCAGTGAAGAAGGCGGCATATGATGGGCAAAAAATGAAGGACAGAGAAACCTTCAGGGGAGTGTATAGGATCGCTACAAAAATTTTAAAAAATAATCAAGAGGGATATCGAGGTAGCCGAAAGATAATCCGAAACACCGCTAGCATACAAGTGCTCTGGCGATATTAATAACTGTTTTCGATACTTCAGATTCAAATCTAAGGGATCTTCTGTGGGCCCCGTTGAGGAAGATGGTAAGTCGTTAGTGGATGACGGGATATTGTAGATGCTCTAAGTAGACAGTTTTCCTCGTTTTTTCGAAGACGAATGTGTGTGCTCTCCTTGGTAATAGACAAAATCCGACAGAAGGCGGTTTTGTAGATTTGGTGATGACCGAGGGTATGGCAAGGGATAGCTTGATGAAAATCAGGGTTAATAAGGTGGCCGAACCTGACCAGATACATGGTGAAGTACAGAATCAATGAGCTAGGGCTTTACCTTATGCTCTTATGTTTATATTTTAAAAAATCAGTGAGTTTCTCAGGATCCGAATTCTGACGCAATGCTAAGTGCCGATGTTTAAGAAGATGACCAAAAATGCATCACTAGTCAGCTAGATAAAGACAATAGCTTAGATGCTGTTCATCTAGATTTTAGCGAGGCGTTTGTTAACGTGCCACACCAGCGTCTGTTATACCAATTAAAATTGCATGGCATTGAGGAAAAAACTATTGCAAGAGTAATGGTTTGACTGCAAAACAGGAAACAACGAGCGGTGTTCTATGGTACTAAATATCAGGGGTATTTAGTGAAGAGTGGGTTTCCTCAGCGGTTCGTGTTGGGTCTTTTGCTTTTTATAATGTTTATGAATGGTACTGTGATAGGATTAGAAAATGATGTGCACAAATTTGCTGACGATATTAAATAGGTAGGGGTGTTGAAAAATGCCGACCAGGTGAAATTTGACTTATAGAAACTAGTGAACTGGGGTTCTCTATGGCAGATGTGATTTAATTATGATAAGTATAAGGTGATGCATTTGGGTAGCTGTAGGGGTGAGGGCATTAGCTTTTAACGGAAAGACCGAGAGTTGGACCAGATTGAGGAAGAAAAGGACTTGAGGGTTATAGTTTCCAAGGATTTAAATGCTGAAAAGCGAAGTGGGTCTGCTTAGAACAAGGCACTTCGGATGCTGGACGTATGAACAGGAATGTCTATTTCAAGAGAAGCAATGTTGTCAAAAAGTTGTACTTGGCTTATGTCAGACCACACCTGGAGTATTGTGTACGGGCTTGGTGCTCATGCTTCCAGGAGGTTGAGATAAGCTGGAAGCAACTAGGATGATAAATGGGATTGGTAACTTCGAATGTAGGGACAGGCTTAAGGCCGTGATCTTGTATTCACTTAAGTATTGTAGACTTATAGAGGATCTGAAAGGCGTATCCCAGATTATGAAGGGATAGACAAGATAGGTCTATAAGAAGCGTTGTAAATTAGGTTGTGACTTACAGGGAACTACTTCCAAGTAGCAAAAGCTGGAAGTAGAACTATGAAGAGACAGATGTCATTTAGTCAAAGAATAGTACATCATTGGAATGAACTGCCAAACGGAACTGCAGGAAGTTACTCTCTAAGCAACACTCTAAGATCTTTGGACAAGTTCTGTCTGTCTGAGGATCTTATTTAAAGCTAAATTCAGGCAGGTCAGGCGGTGAGATTAATGTTGAGCATGTCCGCGGAACCTAGGGTAGGTCAGCCTCGATGGGCCCTTGTGACTCTTTGTTGCTCTGATGTATTTACGTCTCTTTGTCTTTATGACACGGGAGCCCCTGCCGAACAGGAGATCCTGGGGGGCCGCGATCACGTATCGGCCTGCTCTCTGACACGGAAGACTCTCTGACCCGGACAGCTGGCCCCAGATCGATACAGAAAGCGTTATAGTTGCAACAAGATTCCTTGTCGCCCGCAGCCTGTCCGAATTGGCTCCGATTATCCAGTTCGGCCTGAAGGAAAGTTCCATATCTGTGGATACTGAGGCAAGCATCTGGTATTGGCACCCAGGGCACGGACCTACTCTGGAGTAGCATTCATTGACAGGGAATCGAACAGACAATCATCCTGTGTGGATTGTAATGTCGCACGTGCTGTTTGCCACGCTTGCACGAGCCAGCAAGATGGATTTAGCCATTTCCAACTATTTTCACGTTCTTTACAATATATATATATATATATATATATATATATATATATATATATATATATAGGACAGCTGGATGGACTGGTCTACTTGCTAGTACGTGAAGCCGGCCATCAGATAGGCGCACCCAAGAAACATGAACTAACTCGGACGGAGCCATTGCAACCCATGGGGCGAGGTCTCTGTGAATGACCGTGGAAGGAAAAATTAAGGCTAGAACCGATTTTAAAGGGCTTCACGAGATAAGATGATGCCAATGATCTTATAACATATGTTCCTTGCATTTCACCGTCCAATGGGTTACCCGCATGGGTAAATCTTCGCCACCGACTCCACGACCGCTTCCTACGCGGACGGTCCGCCGTGCTCAAACCGAGCGATGGTGGAGCCGCTATCTCCCGTTTACCTGGCGCTCTAGAAACTGGCAGAGGTCGGCTTCAGTCGCATCCAGTGTGTACGGGCGACATCCGTTCGGAAAACCTGTGGAGCGTGGGCAGGCCGCTGACGACCACCGCCGCGGCGCCGCCGCTGTCCCGGATGGCACCGCCGCGCTCGCGTCAAGCACAGGCGATGCTGCTGTTCTATCTCGATAAAAAAACGCCACCAAATGAAATAAATTACGCTGACAGAGAGGCGTGGGTGTGGTGTGGTAGAGCTTAACTTGGCAAGTACGCTGGCTGGGGATACACCTCTAATTTTGGGGAAATGCGAAGCAGGAATTAGGACAAATAAGAAGGATAGGTAGAAAGAAAGGAGGATAAATTCTTCTAGCAAAATCCTCTCCATGGCCACCAATTAGCAAAAAAGAATAATGAACTTAGAATGGTCTCCACCTTCACCTTAAACTAACCGCAGACTGCGGCACTTTTAATGCCACTATGAATGCCATACACTTCTAACATGCCGTTAATTTTCATAACAAGCAAGTGTCTCAATTTTATGGCCTTTTTATGGACAAAAGGTACGGTTTGGAGCAGGTAAATGGCAAATGAAAAAAGAAGGCACAGTTAACGGGTTTGCTGTCAGTCATCACATTGAGCGCTCCGCCAGCACGCGTGACATCACGCATAACAACTGACGATCTCGCTAACAAGAGATCGAACAGGGCCCAGGATTGTTTGTCAACCCGTCAGCAGTGAGTGAAAGCGCTACTAGAGTAAATAGGTCGTTCCGATCAATAAACGCCAGATCGATATGGTAGAACTTAATCTACGAACACGTGGTAGGAGAGTGGTATTTGTGTGCTGGCTGTCACGCTTAATGTATTTCTGGTTACAGCAATGACTAGCGATAATGTAACATCCAACTGATTGTTGTGAATTCGTGATCGTTCAAAAATTGCAAAAAGTGTTCCACATTTGGATGTAATTTTGAGCTGAAAAAGCCACCTTGAGAATCATTTGGTGCAGCTCAAAGCCCTGTCCTTCTTAAGACCTCAAACCTTCTAGTCTCGGAGCTACACGCCCGCAAAGTTATGCAGACTTTTTCGAGGAGGCTATTTCAAAGTCACCTGGACGGCCACAACGTCATTATAACGTCATTAATATACTACCATTTCATTAACCATGCGGCGATCAAGGCCAATAAGAATATAACCGTCGAGTCGTTCATGTCTGGCTTTCGTGAGCACGACTATCAGATCTAATGGCCACCAATTGGCTGTTAATCAGCGTGTTGCAACGCATGATGACGTGTTCAAACAATGATGTGTTGAGAAGCATGCTTACTGAACAGAAAATCTGTGTTGTTAAGACCAGTCTTTTCCAATGAAAAGCATACCAATAATTGTAAGTGCGCTTATTTTATCATATCCGAAGTTTGCTTTAATATCTTCAATTGTAAAACATTTCCGTTAACGTAAATTCATGTCCAGATTAGTTCACTATCAGCACGGGTCCCGGCGGCTGGTCTAATACCCTTCGCTCGAGTGCGAGGGCTCAATTTGACGCCCGAGATATGGAAAAGCAAGGTACCGAAAAGCACAAAACTCACAGGGTAGGTTAGCCTGTACGTGAATTCGCCTCCATCAAAATTGAATGTTCCTAGATTATGATCTTTGAATCAAAATAGGTCAAACAAGTCAAACTTCTGATTGACGCCTCAAGTGCCCTAAGGCCTTATGCAACCGTCGCGATGCTAGATAAGTGGTCTAAAGCGAAAGATCAGCGGTGTTCAGGTTAAATTATTTGAGCCTTGTTTGACGTCAATAAGGACAAAGTGATCAAATACCCTGAGATTGCTCCTACTTTGCCATTCGAATAAGTGTTAGGGATTACGCTAGGTCGTGTGTTCCCTAAAAACAAAATTTTAAAACCTGGGTCATTTTAGGTCAGTGACCTATTTTGGCTTTTTAAAAAAAAGTCCATTGCACAAAGTATTCCTCCTTTAGGAAGTCTGTTGAGGTCTCTGCCATTGGTAAATGCGAAGTAAGCAACCAGAAACTACCCCAAAAACCATATGTCGAGTAGAAAAGCAGCTTAGTATTGGACCTCAGCCTGATCTTCATACCTGGACTCTAGGTCAATGGCATTGGTTGTAGTTCTAAATTCAATTAGTATTTTTATTGCCAACAAAACTTTCTGAGATACGTACCGCTTCGTCTAACACTCCGCTGTTGTATCATCTTGAATATTGCTCTGTGCTGACAGCCTTACCTGACGTCAATGCGTCAGCGAGTTACAAGATACCTCCAGTTTTTTTATATCAAATCAATTCACTAATCAATATTCTACAGCCACCAAAGTTTGGCGTGGCCACACCGTGCTGTTCGAAAATCATTCTGGAAAAACATTCGAAAGGTCACTTTGACACCGAACGCGAAGCGGATGATAATACACTTAAAATGAGTATGTCTTGGACGTAGAAATTCGTCGCCCCACCCTGGTGCTCTGAGGGTCGTGGCGATGACGTCAAGCTTTTGCGTTGTTGTCACGTGCTTTTGTGGACAGAACACTCTTCAGAATGTCTGCATGGGTTAGCAATGGCTTGCCGTGACTGTCGAAGTATAGGTGATAATGCGGTACGGGCAGTGACTTCATCAGTGTGTGTGCGTGCGTGCGTGTGTGTGTGTGTGTGTGTGTGTGTGTGTGTGTGTGTGTGTGTGTGTGTGTGTGTGTGTGTGTGGTGTGTGTGTGTTGTGTGTGTGTGTGTGTGTGTGTGTGTGTGTGTGTGTGTGTGTGTGTGAGTGTGTGTGTGTGTGTGTGATGTTGTGGTGTGTGTGTGTGGTGTGTGTGTGTGTGTGTGTGTGTGTGTGTGTGTGTGTGTGTGTGTGTGTGTGTGTTGTGTGTGTGTGTGTGTGTGTGTGTGTGTGTGTGTGTGTGTGTGTGTGTGTGTGTGTTGTGTGTGTGTGTGTGTGTGTGTGTGTGTGTGTGTGTGTGTGTGTGTGTTGCAATCAGTGTAATAAGCGTGATCGGTCTGTAGCCAAAGGTATCAAGGCGGCTTAGACACGCAGCGCCATCAGCAAATAGCATTCCTGTTTGTGCTATTGATGTCTCCTGCTCTTTCAGCTATCTGTGGTTAACGCAGAACATGTACTTGCACTGAACTTATTTGTTAGAGTCAGACAAAATGGCTGGTTGCCAGTCTGTTAATCCCACGCTGTCTCCCTCGTAGGTGGTCACCATAGCTCTGGAAACTGCGATTCAGAACGCCAGCATTGGCGTGGTGTTGGTGGACGAATCTCTGCCGTCGCCAGACGGTGACATGGTGAAGGTGCCCATCATGGCTCAGTTTTTTCTGACCTTTATCATGTGTGCTGCCGCCCTCATCGTGTTCGAATCGGTCCGGCGCTGCCGACTTCGGTGCGCGAAGAACCGGGCACTCGGTGAGCAGACACTGGTGGGTCAGTTCAGGCACCAGGACGACCCGAATGTCTTGCTGAACTCGGAGCTGGAAGATCTCAAGCAGCCGCTGCAGCTGGAGGCGGCATGAGTGACCGACAAGCCGAGACGGGTCCGCTCCCGATCAATAATGACGGGAGAAGGGGCAAGGGAGTCGCCTCTGTTTATCGATGTTGCACGCGTGGCATTTCAGTGCAAGTTCAGGAGGCAGCGGCATTGCGCCCTGGTACAGATAATGGTAGGCCTTTTTGGACACGGAAGAGTGCATTCGCTTTGTCCCAATGCAAGGGTGTGACGTCGCATAACTACGGCTTCTATGTGCGCTGTAAACTGTTTTTGAAGTTATTCTTTATTTCAAGGTATTTGGTGATCTGCGGGGCGTTATCAATCGCATGTTAGTAGCCAGGTGTCAGATTAATAATTGATGCTGACCATGACTATCCATTTCATCTTAACAATGTTATGTCGGTTGGTAAGATTACATTGTCCCAAGTGGACGCAAACGGGCGAAAAGTCTTCCCTGGGTGTAGGGGTTCATCCGTCCGTTTCGGTGACGTCACGACCCGCTGAGCATACCCGAGCGACTATGAATAAATCCTGCATACTATGGCAACTTTAGCGGTGCTTGGGTATTGCTCGTGGGGCCCTCATTTGAAAATTATAGAGTGCTGAACAAGTTTGTTTCAGACGGATGTCGCAACCGCATCCTGGCTTTTGTCGGGATGGGCTTGGGGTGTGTTGTACGTTGTCGAACTATGACCCTTCAAAGCCGCAGTAGTGGATATCTTGCGTCGTGTGTCGTCACCTTTCACTTTGCATACCCAGGGCCGGTGCAGTCGGGACCGCGCCTGCCCTGGCTGGAGTACTATGGGGTGGTGCGTTTAGGTCTCTTCAGATAACGTAACAGCGCTGTCGAAGACCGACAGGTTAGGTTGTGAGAGGATTATCCGGATGGCAGCTGGGAGAGAACCAGGTGACAAGGGTCCATATTTGGCGGTGTGCCGTGATGAAACTTTGGGGATCGGGGCAACACCTGGCAAGTCGTTTTCTGCACAGCTAGCGTTCACTTAGTCCCTGATTGTTCCAATGGTAACTGCGCCTTGAGCGGCTAACTGTGAAACATCCTTATCTTGAAACATGCTTTAAATAACAGTCCTTTACAACTTACGTCACTCGCGAAAAGTTATTAGCATGTATAACGATATGCTGGTCATCATTCATTGAATGTCGACTGTCGGTCCCGTTAGATATGCTTTCACAGGTCGTACTAATGCATACAAGGTCCATCGCATTAACTCGGTGTTTGCTATCCATCGCACCTGGTCTCATGTGCCTGTGAAATATAGGTTTGTATAATGTGAATAGCTACAATGTTGACAATCATAAACACTCAAATTAACAGCACATGCAAATGTATTCATATTTACATGTGGGCCTACGGAACATGTTTTTGGTTGCATTTCATTTGGTGGGTTATGATGTTCGTGTTTGGATCAATGGTGTTTAGATGAATATCAATGTTGAAGGCTAAATACAGTATTGAACATCGTGGAAAACATCGTACGTGATCATATGGATGTGTTGCGAAATCCGATGAGATATCGAGCTGAACTGTTCGTCATCCGTGAATTATCGTCATAGCTTTCGGTAGGGGTGTAGAAGCCTCCCAAAATGTAAGTGGACCAAACGCTGCCTAACGACAATGCCTTCCATGCCTCATTGTATAGCTTAAGGAATTGGCGCGGCGAAAGTTTTTTTTGTTGGGCGAGTTTGCTCTGTTGATTCATGTGACGTTCTCTTCTAATCCAAAAGAAGTATCTTTACGCCTTATGACGTTGCAAAGCTTTGATGCTGATACAGAACAATCTAGGGAAGAAAGCACCACGCAATGACTTGCTATAACGACGTTTTACACCGCATAGTTTTATTGTCGAAGGCAAAGCGAAAAGGTGGCAATATGTCAAGGGTTCTGGGTTTGTTGCGGTTTAAAAGCACTTCGCACCACGCTGATAACAAATCAGAAAGTTTTGAGTATTCTACGAAAAATTAGTGCTAGACGACTCGTCGGCAGACCCCAACCTTTTGATGTAAAACTCACGTCAAGAATGGATTGTTCTTGGCCATCCGGGCTGTTCTCCCACTCTTATATTTCTAAGAACAGCGCAGCGTTGATAATTTATTGATCAACATACGTTCACACAATGATTTAGCCAAATGCAGTATACGTCATTTCCTGAATGAACTGCTACGTCCGTTTACAAGCACCAGTCCAATGGCGAGTAGAAGCTGTCTGCTCACACGAACAAATGGTGATTGCATGTCACCGGATCGTCATGGTAGTACACCTGTCAACTGCAAACAATCGGATTGTGGGTGTCTGTGAAGCAACGATAGACAGAGGCAGGTATAATCGCTTTACTTATTGTTCTACGTCCACATCAGTACTTCTAAGAATACAACACAACATCCAGTAACAAATAAAAACAAGGTCGTCGGCACGATGTGCAGCTTGAGACACAGCACATCAATTGTATCTTACAACTACGTAACAGCATTCATCCTGAGAAAAACAAGTAAGAAATACCATGAAATGATGTAGAACAGAACACGTTCAAAACTGGCGGTTATATATGAACAATCCAAGAATAATGAACCTTTAATGTGTCCACGGATACTGGCTAAGAGTTTGTATTTGCGTTGGACTTACACATATGACTATTTCTGTGCCGATCATTATAGATGGTGAATTAGGTTATAACTGGTCGTGCAAAAGAAGTTATCGGTTGTCAGACAAATCATATATGATCGATATCGGGGGGGATATTACATGTGAATTAGTACCTCGGGGGTTCTCCAAAGACTACGTTGCGCGTTTCAATCATTTTAAACCCCTTGGCTGCACAGCGGTTACGTTGTGAGCCCCATTGCGTTCCGTTGTGGGAAGGGTATATTTCAAATATATGTATATATATATTATATATATATATATATATATATATGTATATATATGTATATTTTGAACATTATTTATATTTGAATATTATATTATATATCATGTTCGCTTTGCCCTTATTTGAGTAAGAGGTACAAATTAAAGACGGGCGAGCTGGTTGCCGTCGCTGGAAGCCAGGGCGGCCGGTTTTAAGGCTTGAAGTGTTGTCTAATGATTTCGCCATGATTTAACACTACGGCTAAGTGCAACGTTACGTTGTCCGAAACCCTCCCCTTGTTGCGCTTCGGTTACGCTCCATCAAACCCCCTACCCTTCATGCGTAGCTTATTTAGCCCCTAGTCCGCTGAACGTTGATCATTTGAATTGCGTGTGCACAGTGCAATTTATATTGCAAATGCCAAAAGGCCCAAAAGCCGAAGACATGGACGGCGCCGGTCACAAGAAGTTGGTACAGGTTTGAAACCGCAGCGAGTATCTTTCAGTGGGGAAAGGTAAAATATCCCAATATTTTGAGAACAGTGTGGCCTCTGGCATACTAGCTATACCGCATTTCCCACCGCGTCTGAAAGCTTCTTAACCACATTAACTAGGAAACTTTAAACAAATACAATATGGCGAAGACATCAAATGAAAGCGACAGTGGTACTGCGAAAGGATGGCGAAGAAACACTGACGGCCGTGGATAGATAGAATGAGGCAACAACTTCTTTGGAGATTGACGATGAAGAGCATCAAATTAGCGAATTTTGTTTTCAATTAACAAAACTTGATTACGATCAACTCAATCAATAAAAACAAACAATGACAATGAAATGCACGAAGTGCAATGATTATCAGTTTTGCATTTTCGTTAGTTGATTTTTGCATTCGTATTTTTTTACTTTGCGTGGTAAACAAGGTTGTAGAGGCCTAACTGGAATATCATCGAGTGTTTGAGTGCATGACATTCGGAAGCTTGCCCTACTTTGGGGGCCTATCCAGACTGTCCTCTCCTCGGGCAGAGAAGGCTGTTGCCTGTTATCCTTTTTGAAATGTGCGCAATGTACTGCTTGCATCATGTTTTGCTCGAATATCGTTGGGATCAGCGTCCATGACAATCATCAACTTGTTGTAGAGAGGCCGCCCCGCCTCCAGGTGCTCGGAACTAGGATAATACTGCCCAAATCAGACTTGTAACATGTTACTGCAGATGTTGGAATAGTTGACATGGATAATCTGTTTTCCTATTTGTCTGGGACAGGTGATGCCGAAAGCGGGAATCAAAGCCAACTGTTAAAATCAGATCAAGAACATTTGGGAGGATTTAGTTAAACATTTGGTATGTTAATGTATGTCAGCCAAATAAACGTTAAATGGGCCCTCTGAAATCCAAGAACACACTTAACAATGCCGGGGATCAAAACAGGTGGGATATTACTGCTTGCATGAACGTAACACGTCCACGTGCCATCACCCATTCCATCTCCATCTTCTACAACTACAAACAACTACAAAGTTTGCTTTCACACCGTCGATAGCTGCCAAAAAAGTTAATGACATCGAATACGTGGTTCCCGGTCAACACAGCGATACAGCTAGCAGCGCTGGGCGCAAGCCTGGCGACATGGGAGCTGGTGCCCTCGGCGGCGGGGCCGGCACCAGCTCACTCCCAGCCGGGGACGCGGCGGCCGGCGGGCCCGACAGGCTGCCGGAGCGCCGGCGACGCCGCCGCCGCGGCGTACTGGCTCCGCCTGAGCAGCGCCCAACACGACCCGCCGGACATCCAGGTCAGAGGCCGGCGGGCCGGGCCGGGCCTCGCGCTCGGCGGCCGCCCGCAGCGGCAGCCCGAGGCGGCGCGGCAGCCGGGCAAGCGCCGTGTTGGCTCGGGGAGTGCTTACTCTCCTGGCTGGGTGGAACTGAGAAATGCGCGTGGATGAGGACATGCGAACGTGGAAATATCAGAGGCGTTAAATGAAAGAGGGGCACTGAAAGTTGTGCATACGGCGGAACTAATTATAGGCAGTATCACATGCGTGACAGGGCTATTCTGTTACCGAAACAACTCAAACGGAAAGTGAATGGGCCCAGGAGGAAGTGGCTTATTCCAAGGAATAAATGGAGACGGCCTTTCGTCTACATTTTCACTTTAAAGCGTACGAACAGTTCAGTGCTCGAAGTCAGTTGCGCCCGTTCACCAGGGGCCGATCAAGAAGACGACACATCTATCAGTTTGGCCTCATCTCCCGTCAAAGGAGCAACTAGTACAAAGCCCCCACACTGCAAACCACACGCTCAACGCACTACCTCACTAGTCGCCAGCACGGCGGCAGTTCAGGTCCCGCCAAACCACTTCACTGTCTCTCGTCGACCGATCGTCCACTCCCAGGCGTGCACGTGGGCGCGAGCAGGCGGCCGCCCCCTTGCCGCGCCCGCTCAAAGGCCCATCCACGCGACGAAGCCGGAGAGAGACTTGCCCTGCATGCGCCGCTGCACGCGACTAGTCATGCCGCCTGTCAGCCAGTCGGCGAAGGAGCGACGCCGGTCGGCGCGGTTCGTGCCGTCCTGAAATGGGCCAGCCCCGTCAGCCAGCCAGCCAGCCAGGCAGGCTCAGGATTGGCACATTGGCACAGGATTGGCACAGGATTGTGTGATTGGCGCAGGACCCTGAGTCTTCCCCGATTCCGCGGCCGGGTTCGCCCGCCACGTCTTACACTGAGCCGTCACACATAGCGCGGCGCTGGTGCGTTGGTGTTGTGGTCGTGGCTGCCTTGCGAAGTGAACTGAGGGCGCGGCTCTAGTTCATGCAGTGAGCGGTCGCAATCACCTTACCCTGACTGTGCAGCTCTGATAGGCGCGGTCCAGGTCTATGTCGTTCAGCCCCAGCTGCAGCAGCGCGGTGAAGGCACGCTCCAGCACGAACGGGTGCGGGTATTGTTCTCGGGTCAGCAGCCACACCGTCTCTGACAGACGCGCGTACCGGTCAGGCTCACCAAGCAGCGAAAGCGCAGTCAAAGGACGTGTGTCCAGGAAAAGTACTGACAGATTTCCAGCCAATATTGGTAGAGAGAGGGAGAGAGAGAGAGAGAGAGAGAGAGAGAGAGAGAGAGAGGAGAGAGAGAAGAGAGAGAGAGAGAAGAGAAGAGAGGAGAGAGAGAGATAGAGAGAGAGAGAGAAGAGAGAGAGAGAGAGAGAGAGGGATGGGGTAGAGGTGCAGAGCTTGATACAGGGTGAAAAAGACACTCGGCCCAAATTACGGGAACAGCCCACTTTATTTCATGGGCGCCAATTCTCTTTGATTTTTATATCCCCTTATTTGTCCCCTCCCTGACACAGCATGCCATCTGACCGAAGAAGTTGAGCTCAGATCGACGAAAGCGACCACCCGCAGACGCAAAATGATAACTTACCGGCAGAAGGGGGTGCAACAATTGGCACACGAAGCCCATTTCGGCTTATTGGGCTCTGGCTACAACGGGGCGGGGGGGGGACGTTCGCTATCGGGGCCCCCGGTTGACACGGGGCCCTTTCATCGTCTCGCTGTTGACAATTTCTATTTTCATTTCTCACATTGCATTGCCAGCTCTTTCAACGCTGCCGACTGTGCCAGCGTGCGTACCCACCCCGTCTGTTGAGGAAGTTATTGCCGCTGCACTGGTACTCGATAGTGAAGTTGGCGTAGTCGGTCGCTATCACCTGGTAGTCTTCCTTCCTATTGTCTGTAAAAGAGCACTGCATCATACTAGCCATGGAGCGTACCCACATGAAACGCCCAGATCCTTTCACATATCCTCCGTGTGTGTCATGTCGCATAGTATGACCCTCCACCTATGTGTGACAAATCAAATTACGTAAAACCGCACTCTGGCCTCGGTGGTTGGCGCGCATTTTGGCTATAACATTTAGTTTGCTGTATAAACTTGCTACAATCTGATTGGAAAGAAACAGGTTATGGGTTTTACTTCAAAATTTTCTTTTTGTCAACATCTTTGTGGACTGGCGTTGTAGCTAGGCCTTCACCTAGAGGGGGAAGGGGAACAAGTCGGACAAGTCACTAGTCTTGACCCCGGGGCACTTCAGCAGCCGAGCAACGCGCTGGACGTGGAGCAAACCGGCCCGGCAACATAGTGGACGGAGGCGGCATTCCGGCCAAGCGATTGGACCCTGCGGAAAAACAAGTGAGGGCCGACCCAGTTACAAGAAATTACAAAAAGCAAGCATCGTGCGAAGGGCCGAAAAAGAAAGAAGCTCAGAGACCAAGGGAGGGAGTGAAACTACCTCAGTGGAACATACAATGGCTGCTGGAGGACCCCGACGCCGGGCTTAGCAGCCATCAATCCAGACATGACGTCTCGCACCACACACAACTAAGTCTACAGGCTTGTCTTCCCCATCCTGTCCGGACCATGCATGACTGTGCACCACGAAGCTGGTTCCTTGGACACTGCTCGCCGTTGGGCGTGGGTCACAGCATATCTCCATCGCTCTGCGTGACGAATGAGGGAGGGGCGACACGTTGGGCAGTGCCCAGCCCCGACGTTTGTATGTCTCTGTGAACGGGTCAGCGGGCTACGATTAAGCAGGGCTATGTGTGAATGAACGTGTAGCACGAAGAGTGGGCTATGAAAGCGTAGGACGGATAAGTCAGTGTCTGGATTGAGTGTGATTGCATTGAGTGCGATGTTGTAACTACAGGAAGTGGGTTGCAATTCAATTATTTAGCGTTGAAACGAAGATGAGTCCACGCAAGTGAAGAACTTGAACGCATTGCTTGCCGTGACGCGCTCGTGACGTGGCCTCCAGCCGTAGATGCGAACGGCTAGCAGAACGGTTAATCATGCGTCGTATTGGCTTTCGATTTGAGTAGGCAGAGCTCCCAACACAGAGCAGCCAGACTTTCAGTCGGCTCGCGTCATGCTCTCTTTTATCCAGAACTGAGCCGCAGGAATGGTAATGGCCGTGAGAGGTGACCAACGGGGAACACACCCGGGGCATACGGCTCGGCTGTGGCCACGGGTCAGGAGCCAGATGACCGCAGTCCTGCCATTACGCAGATACACGCTTGATGTGTGACGCGACTCGAAGGCACGGTTTCATTGATGTTTGGACCAGGAGACGATCGACTCGTTTCGTTGTCTTCCACTTGACCTCAGGCGTAACGGCATGAAGAGTCGTAGGTCAAGACATGGCCAGGGACCAGCTGGGACTGTCCGGGATGCAGGATTATGCACGGCCGTGACTGTATCTATCCGTTGGTGTACAACGTTTCGGGAGGGATTGCGGCACATCCCGACGCATCTGACGTGGTGTACACCAGGCCCTATAAGCTCTTGGGCGCGGGATGTTCAGTGCGGATTACGATCCCACCATCGACGCTCATAGGAAGGGCGGCAAGGGACCAAGCTGTCGGATAGGCCGTTCAGGCTCAATCCCCAGTGTGCGTCGGCCGCGGAGACCGTAAGGCGTAATCACAGGCCACGCCGGGCGCGCGTTGTCTGCCGAGGGGCTACCTCTGACGTGTCTGCACAGGACGGAGCGCCAACGAAAGCGTGTGCGCAGCAGTGGTGCAGTAGTGGAAAGCTGCGAGCGGTAGGCGTGGTCGAACGAGTGACAGACCGCCGTATCGTGGACGAGCCGCGCGGGAGCGTTGTCCAAAAGGGAGCTGTCGCCCTGGAGGTCAGGCGGGGAACGGGTCGTCGTCCAGCTTCGGACACCTGACGTCGACCCAGAAGCCGCGTCAGTGCCAAGCTGACAACAAATTGACATGATGTGTTAAATAGGGCAGAAACCTTTCTTCGTTAGATGTCTGAAATGCGCGTAATTAAGTTGATTTCGCTCAATGAGAACTCGAGTATACATGATAAATAGAATGCCAGGGCACTGGAAGGGGGGAGGGGGCGGGGGTCCTATCCGTGTGCGAGCCAAGAACAAGTGGGCTGACACGGGTGTGTAAGCTTGAAGTGGGTGTGGTGGGGCGTCAAGTGCATGAGGTGTGAGTGGATTAGTTCAGGACGAGGGGCCTACCAGGGTTGATCGCCAGCGGGCCCTTGCTAATGTAACTCGCCGGTTGCGTGAGATCCCTACCGAGCTGGGTGGGGGTGGGCTCCGTGGTTAAGAGCGCACAACCATGTATGGGGAAACAGTCTTTAATGGTGCCTGATCGAGCCTGCCATTCCGCCACACTACTGGTCAACCGCTTTATCCCAGCCCTGTGGCTCACACTTGTGTGTTGATTTCGGGTGTACCAAAGTCATAACGTGTCGAATCGTGTGCGTAACATTATCTGGCTCGTATGCTGTCCATGGGCTCCTCATTACTAATTTGCTCTTATGAAGAGGCGTGGTAGCGGGGCCGGCGACGTACACCAACGACCGGCGACGGCAGCGCCCGCGTCCGCACCAACCACAGAAAATACCCCATATCTTCAGCCCCGGGAGGCCCGCTCGGCCGCCACATGGCCCGCTTGGCCTCAAGGAGAGCATGGTTCCTCCCTCCACACACGTCTCGGCTATAACCGATGCGTCACGCTATCGGATGGAAGGGTCGATCGTCGACAATACAATGCATCTTAAAATACACGCGAACACGTTTATGAAGAACGAGCATTCTTACGTTCGATCTGGCTACGTCTTCGATCCAAACAATGAACGCTTAAGATTCACTAGCCATGTTCAGTGACGAAGTGTTTTCACGACCACTAGTGTTCAGACCGGCGCAGGAGGCGTATGAGCGGCCTGCGCGCTCAAGACCATCAGCACCGGTATGCACCCGTTCATAGCGTGCACGTTCCACGCGTGACCAGTGTGATGAAAGGGGAAAAACTGGCCAATTTCCAGCATGTTGTGCGGTACCGCGGCTGCCGCGGCCCCGCCAGACTACCAGGTCTGCGTAGCGTGCTTCTGGATTGGCACCTCTATGGTGAGCCGTTACGCTGCGCTCTCTGCAGGGCCACTTGGCTAACGCTGGACTGCGACCTCAGAGGCTGACTAGGCACGTATGAGACGGGGGTTGTGGAGGTGGGGGGCGGGGGGGGGCGCAACTCGGCGGAAGCTTCAGTGCCGCTGAGATCGAACGCAAGGTTCCGTTGTCATGACTGCATGGCCGATGCCTCCTAAAAACTGCGTGTCTGCTTCCGCATCACTATCGGCTTGAGGCATTGGAAACATACAGACGACTGCGATACATCCGCGGTCAACTGACCTCAAACGCCATGTGTATCTGCCGTATGGTGGCCGGCGGTCGCCGGGGCCGCTTCAGGTCAGATCAGGCGGCCATTTGGGTCGCGCCCGGTCGACGCGGCACCGCCGGGCCGAAGTGGGTCAGTGACCCGGACCAGGGTCGGCGGCGGCACGCGTGGCCAATCGGCGTGGCGAGCCGGCCGCCGCCACAATGGCGCCAGTGGGCGCGGTGTCGCTCCCGACGCACAATGACGGGAGCAGGACGCCGGCCCACCGGCGGCGGCCAGGTCACACGCGCCCGGCGTCCGGCCGTCCGCGGCGGGTCCTGGCCGCGATCGGCGGGGCGCCGGGATCGCTCGCGGCTGGCATCGCGCGGGAGCGACGGCAGGCGTGGGATCCCAGGGCCGGCGCAGGAGCCTCCGCTTGCCTGGACGCCACGGCGCGTGGAATCCTGACGTGTTTACGTGCTACGTGTGAATGGTGTGTGTGTCAGCTGCGGAGCCGTGATGCCAAGCCTCGCTGGCGTCATCAGCTCCAGCGTTTTGTCAGCTATTTGAACCCCTTCGAGTGTTTTAAGAGGGTTTTAAACCATTCATCGTTGGAGCATTGTGATGTCTGAGCATAATTTACTGGCAAAAATTCGTTCCAGTCGTTCATTGCAGGGCATCTGGACGTTTAGGTACAATGCAATCATGCAATGCGTAGGTGCATCGGATGTACGCCTTGGTTACTGCAGAAGCCTGAAAGAGGGTTCCTCGAAACCTCGCGTGTGATATAAGCACATATTTTTAGAAACAAGTGAGGGAGCTTGGGAATAGGGGAGGGGGTCGATGAGACCTATCGTTTTCAAAGTAAGAAAGATAGGGATTAGTGGAAAACACCAGAGGATTTTTCTCAACCATATCTTATGGATGGGAATAAATTTATGCTCAGCTTTATATGCTAGGTCCACGGCCAAATTTTCCCGAAAATCAACTTTTTCGGCTTTAAATGCTCATATGTACGATATCACGCCTTGTACGGACACAAAACCTGAACAGCCGTGTTTCTTGTTCAGTTCTGAGTCAATGGTGCATTATGTCGGTTTTGAACACACATGTATCACGTTCGTCTCCATTGATGTAACAATGTCTAACTATGGTTACACCTGAGAGGGCGGATTAAACTGTACAATTATGGTGGGTCTACCATGGTTACACCTGAGAGGGCGGATTAAACTGTACAATTATGGTGGGTCTACCATGGTTACACCTGAGAGGGCGGATTAAACTGTACAATTATGGTGGGTCTACCATGGTTACGCCTGAGAGGGCGGATTAAACTGTACAATTATGGTGGGTCTACCATGGTTACGCCTGAGAGGGCGGATTAAACTGTACTCAGCGTCGTCCACGTGTTGATAACCAATAACCACGTCGTGCTGACAATAAAAGTGTCTCATGATATGAGCTGAATGCCTACTACAGCCTCTTCAACCGCTTGCAACCCTGATTTTCATGTCGACATTTCACTGATGTGGTTGAAACCTGTGTTATCACGTTTCGCTCTGGCATCTTCGCTTAAACCCTCAATGCTGAATGCCGTACTTGCCTGGCGATTGATGTGTACCGTTTAAGTGTTGGCACACTGTCTTTGGCGATAAGACAACAAGTTTACTTGCGCAATACTTACACAAGAAGTAGTTGAGCTTGTAGCGCAAGCGAGACGGCTCGGAGGGATTCTTCATCCAGAGGCGGCTCTGGTGGTTCGTCACGCGGTTCGTCCTGAAATATGCGTAGTCATTGTGGCCGCATTCCAGCCCATGAAACAATGCCGCCAAGACGAACTGTGAACGAAGCACGTGGTTTTATGAGAATACCTGGAGTTCCCGACCGAGGGACGTAGTTTCCATACAGATAGAGGGTGTGAAGTACCGTGCGTTCTCCCCAGTCCCTCGCATCCGTCCGACAAACACATCGACCGTCGCCTGAGTTTCTAATGTGCAAGGGTCAGATCTGAGAACATGCTCCGTTTTCGGTTTAGTTTCAAGAACAAATGCCGTTTACCCATTGCTCAGGGCCGCAACGGTCTAGTAAAACTGCAACACTGCTTACCCAAGACGATTATGCAGCATATGTGTCACGACAGGGCGTGACAAGGATGTGGGAGTGTGTGAACCCACGAAATACGGTCCCGCAGCGTGCACGATTTCATCAGCTTGTCCGCTGAAGGCCTGGGATACCGAGAGCACCGGGTGACCGAGGCGCGCTCTGGCTCGGCCCGCGCCCGTGACGGACACTGCATAGAGCCTTCCGGCGAAAGCCGGCGCGCGGGCGGCTCGAGCCGGCGCCGTCAC
>NW_023596072.1:0-27423 GCF_011947565.3 Pollicipes pollicipes
TGCTCAGAATTGATTATTTTCAAGAGAAAGGTAAGTGGTTTGCAGGGTAAAACACATTCTTTCAAAGCTTACAAATACAAATAAAAACGGGATTTAAGTTTTGAAATAAAACGCAAATAAGAACAGGACTTGTCAGAACCGGTCTGAGCATGTCAGCAGCGCTGGGAGCAGTGTAGCTGAGTGTTCTGCGCTTATCTCACTAGCACTAGCACAAGATGACTAGTTCGGAAGGTATAACGGTTAAATTTAATCAGGTACGTCTTTTGTTTTGCATAGGCGTAGTTTGGAACCTAATTTGGTCACAAATGCCAGCGTGCCTCGACCTTCAGTTCCTTGGCTTGACAGTTCAAAAACACGCTTGTCTCACTCCTCTCTGTGGAATCGGCACACGACCACGAGCGATTTGGTCCACCGCAAAAACCACAGACCCGCACTGTCCAAAACGAATGCTCGCGACAGTGCGCGATCCGTCGGCGGACAGTCGAGCACGAGGGGTAGCGACAGTGCGCGATCCGTCGGCGGACAGTCGGGCGTGAGGGGCGCGCCCCGAACGGGACCTGCTGCCGTCACAGTCTGCAGATGTGGTGGAGTGCCGACTCACATCCCGCTTAAGCTGGAGAAGATCCAGTGAACCCTTCTAGACGATCAAGGATGACTGACGCATGACCTGGCACCATGGGTTAAGTCAGTGCCTTGGGCAGGGCAGCGAATCGCCGTGCTGGGTAGTGTAACCGGGCCAGTTGACAGGCTGCGGTGGAGAGGAAGATTGAAGTTCAGATGTATGTAGGCGTTCTGGGGCTGGTAAGTTCGCGTACCGTTAATCAAGGTCCTAACAAACTGCAGCCAACAAATGTCTCAGAGGGTTTCGACGTTCGCTGTGGGAAGATCAATCAGGGAGGGATAAAAGAAAATTGGCACGACGTCGGAACTTTGGCATATAACATTCCAGAAGTAAAGTATGTCTGGAGAGAAGATGCCAACAAGCCTTTAGAGGGTTTCAAAGGCTTTTAACCTGGTTGTATAAGTGGGCAGAAAATTTGTTTGATTTAAGCCATACAATTCATCAGGTTTGCATGTTTTACAACACTGCATACATTACAACAGCATTTGTAATTGCAGGTTTGATGTAGGCTTCAGCAGTTTATCCAACTGGTAAAAAGCTGCTCAAGAAAGCAAAACTAGAATATAATTGCAAAATATATTTGATGTGCATTCGACGTAGTAAGCCAGAATAACTTGCTTTTTTGTAATGAAAACGGCCATTCTTTGCGTTAACCTGTTTCAAAAAGTAATCAAATTGTTAGAAATTGCAAACTCTGCCCATGCGACTGAAATTTTTTCTATTGTGGTAGTGTGCTCAGGGCTTTCGTGGTAAGCCACCGTTACGAACAACTCTAACCGTGAAGCCTGATTTGGATCAATCTTTTGCTAAAGAAGTTGGGCAGAGCCTTTCATGAATTCATCCTCCGGCTACATCTTCTACGTAAAGCGGGCCACCGTAACGTGCTGAATGCATCATAGCCAATGACACACGAACCACAGTTTTCCTCTCAAGGTCGTCGTATTTCCGGCCAGTCTACTCTCATGGGATAAGAAGGCTGACACCCTGCTTTAAGCCGCCCCACGTCGACACGTCACCCCCCCCCCCCCCTCCCTCTCTCTCTCTCCCCAGCCCAGACGCGTCGGGCCCGCCCGAGGCAGACGTGTCGTGCTCCGGCCGGCCCGGTTCGTCCCTTTCTCCTCAGCCCAGACGCGTCGGGCCCGCTCCGGCAGGCCCGGTCGCGCCCTCCTCCTCAGCCCAGACGCGCCGTGCCCGCCCCGGGCCAGACGCGTTGTGCTCCGGCCGGCCCGGTCGCGCCCCTTCTCCCCCAGCCCAGACGCGTCGGGCGCGCCCCTGCCGGACGCGTCGTGCCCCGGCCGGCCCGGTCGTCCTCGTCCATGACGTTGCACGTCACGACGACAACCCGCCGAGGAGGGAAACTCGCTCCGAATCTCAAGGCACCCCACCACCATTCGTAACAACAGCGGCACGATTGCAGGAGTTAATCTCCACTGCCTGTGGGATCAACGGCCGCCTTACCACGACCCCGTCTTTTCTCCTCGGTTAGAGGAAAACAAAGTGAACAGATAAGGTAGAATTTCCATTTCTCACGTGGCTGAAAATGTCAATCTTTTCGGAATATAGCCTAGAAATTGATTTTGAAAGCTTTCGAAAGCATTATTTACTAGGGTCGCCCTTGCACTCCCGGCACCAGCTGCCTGGTGCTGTGTGCAGCGGCCGACGCAGTTCTGTTTTGCGGAGCCTGCAAGCCCGGCCATCGGTGTTCTCGCTCTTGAGAATGCTAGCGTGTTTCATGGTTAGCTTTACATGCGGATTCTGCCAAATCGTGGGCGTTCATGGGCTGGCCTTTTCTTAATCTTTGACCTAAATTCGTTGCAATCTATTGAAAATTATTGAAACTCTTTATCTTGTTCTGGGAAACAGGCTCCGCTGGTAAACCAATAGAGGCACGTTATCGTTCCCGGCGAAGGGCTGACGGGCCATTTCGTCCTAGGGTGGGTCGCCTACAGGCCATCATTCTGGCAACTGGGGGACGTGGTCTCCTGGTCGATCAGGAGGTACGTAGAGGGATCCGTCACATATAGGTCCCTTCCCTGACGCGAGACGCTCTGCGACCCGGTGTTTGGCCCTATATCGGTGTAGGAGCCTTCATTGACACAGCAAGGTCCCTTATCGCCATAGGTGTCCAATGATTGTCACAGAGGACTACATTTCGGCTGAATGGACCGTTAGCTGGAAAGGGATGGAAGCCCCTCGTTCCGTACTGGAGGCCCTAACTGCCAAGGGCGGCCCTTTCATTGTCTCACTCTGGACTCCCCATCATAAGCTCCGATATATCTGTCCATTGTCAGAGGGCCCTGACCATCGCAAGAGGCCCTCTGGCATGCAGGGTCCAGTTTCTGTCACTGCTCAGCAAATGTTCCGGTGGTTGAATGGGGATCCCCTACCGACACAGGACCCCCTCTTAGGCATCGTGGGCCTCTGGCTGACAAAGGACCCTCATTGTCGTGGGCCCCGACCAATGAAAATCGCGGGCCTCGGCCTAGTCCCACATGCAATATATGGATCATGTGATGCTCCCATTCCCCAACCCAAGGTGCGCATCGAAAAAAGATACTGTGGTAGATGCCATATTATAACGTTGTATTGAATTCGCGTGATATTAACTTCATATTCGCACATCTTTTTATCTAAACAGTGTTTCAAGCTTTCGTAGCCTTTATTACACAAAAGTTTTGACGCCTTCAGACCCCTCTTTGGGCTCCCTTCGTGCCCTCTCGAACGCGGCCCCCGGCTGACTCAGAGCCATTTGCCGGCACAGGATCCATGTTGGTCACTGTAGGTCCCGGATCGACAAGAGCCCCTCGTTGTTTCAGTGTCCCAGACTAATGCAAACTGCGGGCTCCAGCATTGCTCCTGCTCGGGAAATGGGCTCCCCAGGGCTCAGATTGACACGAAGTCGACTGGTCGGTACCGGTGTTGCCTGACCGACAGAGAGACCCTCATCGACTCAGGGGGCCCCAACCAGCGCAAAAGGCCCTCTGACTGATGTTTGAGGGCCCGACCCGCAGGGCCAAGACCCCTAATTGGACCTACGGCCAGCCCTCCGGGTTCTCAAATCGCGCCCTTCATTTCGGTCTCGAGAACCCTAGGGGCTTGAGGGGGAGCAAGTGCCCCCCCCCCCTGTACCCAATTGCCTGCGCCACTGCATTGCAATGTTACATGAAAGTTTGGTCCGATCAAACGACCAGTGTAGAAATACTTGATATGTTATACAATATAATTAAAGGATGCCTCCTGCTGCTGCTCACAGTTCACGGCGCCGCCATCATTATTTGCAAACACAATAGCTTCCAGAGCCATAAGATCACTCTGTCTAGTGATTGTCTCTTTCTCTCTCTCTCTCTCTCTCTCTCTCTCTCTGGCTCTCTCTCCTCCTCTCTCTCTCTCTCTCTCTCTCTCTCTCTCTCTCTCTCTCTCTCTCTCCTCTCTCTCTCTCTCTCTCTCTCTCTCTCTCTATCTCTCTCTCCCTCTCCCTCTTTCCTTCTCTCTCTCTCTTCCTTTTATCTCTCTCTCTCTCTCTCTCTCTCTCTCTCTCTCTCTCTCTCTCTCTCTCTCTCTCTCTCTCTCTCCTTCTCTCTCTCTCTCTCTCTCTCTCTGTCTCTCTCCCCTCTCTCGCTTTCTCTGCAGCTCCGATCCAAATGCTGTGCCGCTGGTGTTCCTTTCCGGTCAGTAAACCTATTCGATTTACGGAACGCAAAAAACATCAAAAATCTGTGAAATTGCATTGATTTTTTAATTCGGATAAGTGTGTAAGATTTCCCAGCCAACATGTTCCTAAAAACAGGTCAGTGAACCCTCACCGACACCGTCTCGGAGATGTAGTGTGTCTTCTAACACTCCGATGTCGCATCAGATTGAACGATTGCCTTTCAGTTACCCTCTCTGACAGCTATGGCCTGACTTTGACCTGCCATATGTCAGTGACATTTCAAGGCACATATATTTATACACTTACAGATTGTTTATTAGCAAATTTACAGCTAATCATAAGTTGGCGCAGCCACGCCCGCTGTTAAAAAAAAAATGTCTTGAAAATATTTGTTGTTGCGTCAACTACCCCCTCTCCTCCCCCTTCCGAGTGCGTGCTAAAGGGAGTGTTCCAGATTTGTATGGGGTTTTGAAATGAAGAAGCCATATTGAAGATCATTCGGTGCAGTTCACAGCCTTACCCTTCTCAAGACGCAAAATCCTCAAGTTTCGTTAAAAGACCGCAACTATGTGCTGGCTAATTCATGCATAGTATTTCAAGGCCTTGACATGCATCTAGGTGTGCATGACGCCATAGCAACGTCGTTCAAATCCTGCCATCCCATTGGCTATTGTGCGCTTACTTTGCCATGATGCTTTTGGTGTGCGCGTCAACGTTGGCTTAGATGTTTCGACGGTTCTGTTATTTTTTCTTATCTATGCGATGCTTCCTTGAAATCTTTCCACACGCTTCCAAGTCAGGCAGTCGGAACCAAATATTAAGATGCAGAAACCACCCACACCCAGCAGCCTAACATTCAAAACCTCTCACCGCGCACACAACGAGCACAAACAACCAAATAAGTCTACCAGACTAGACACGTTTTTCAGACTTTATATTAAGGGTCGCACATAACCGACGATCGTGGGCGGCTTCAGCACGGACGATCGTGGGCGGCTTCAGCGACGGCTATTTCCGTCGGACAAACGTCTTCAAGATCTCCTCATGCATCATTCGCATCCCGATCCCCGAACTCTGTTCCCTTTTCCTCTATGACACTAAATTAACTGTTCCGACATTCTCACCTGAAATTTTATCATTTACCATCGACCTGCCCTTTTGTTCAACACTCAGCAACTTGGGACCTGGCATGCTGAATCCATTAACTACCGAATGATTTACGCTGTCAGAACAACGATTGCTTCTTGAAAACCAGCTGAATTTGCAAATTTACTGCATACGAGCCTCTATTTTGTGGAAGGGCGGAGAACAATATTTCGTGGGAAGAAAGAGCAAAGCACATTGTCTGCAGCTCCATGGCTCTGTATAGGATTCGGCTGACAGGGTTAAGGATAGTATGGAAAACATTTTCTGATTTGAAATATAGTAAAATTTCTTCCGCTGTTTATTTTATCTGTAATATTAATTTTTTCACACCACCTGACGCTGTGAAGCCAACTGGCATTCACCACCGCATCCGTCCTAAGACATTGCATTTCCTATCCGTTTGCACACACCCTCTAACCAAGGTCATGTGTGGCACATTGCGTGCACTGTCGAGCTTGCAGACCCGCCCACCACGGCCGCATATAAAGGCGGAGCAACGCAACCAGTCACCATCAGTCAGCCCGCAAAGCAGCGAAGGTGTGTGGGGGTGACAGCAGTGCGCGACGCTGTCTGGACCAGCCCTGCACGGTTCTCGGGGCGCGTGTTCTGCTGCGACGGCTCCGTAGGGCGGGGGTCGGGTCGGAACAGCGCCCGCCACCATAAACTCCAGCTTGCTCACTGGGCTGTTACAGTGGGGTGTCGTTGAACTCTGCCCAGGGCCCGATGGATGTGTGGCAGCTTACTCATACGTACTGTGCGCAGATGTGGTCGTGGTTACCGGTGGGGTTTTGATGAACATCATAAATCACACGACGAGCGTCATGAGCATATCAATAGCTACCGTAACGGTGTTCCAGCCCAGACATTGCCTCCCGCGACATGCCTTTCTCGTGCAACTGGATAACGTCACGCACCATCGGATGTGAGGCTGACAGTGGATGCCGTGCTTCAGATGCGGCTCATCCCGTGCATCCCGCTCCTGGCGCTTGCCGGAGTGGCCTCAGGAGGATTTCTCGTCGACGGAGGGAAGTGGATATTTCGGCCCATATAGCGGTCAAGGAGGCGGACATTTCAGCCAAGGATTGGGATCGTATCTCGGCATGGGAGGCGGATATCTGAGCGGAGGATTGGGATCATATCTCGGCCAAGGAGGAGGATATTTCAGCGGAGGACAAAGATCACATTTCGGCCGAAGAAGAGCAGGCGGCTTCAGCAATGGCTACAGTAAGACTTTGTCCGGCTCTCTATCGTTGAAATTCGGCTCTCACGGTTGTGTGAATTTGCGTTACAATAGAGTCAAGATATTTGTGACAGGGCCCTGATCCGTACGCGGTGTTCTATAGTATGCACGATGGATATTGAAGTTTCGGATGGTGCCCAGAACATACTGGCGAGTTGCCATTCGGGTCACTCAAACCCTTCTATGCTTTCGCAATACCACCGAAACAGTGAAGACGCAGAACGCAAGGCCAAACCGCGAGTTACCATACAGTGATCATGCTCACTGTGCCCTCTCCTCTCGACAGACAAGTTCGGTCTCTTCTTCTCGTTCCTGGACCCCTATCTGGCGGGCAAGCAGTTCACCTGGCAGGCGGCGAACTTCCAGTGCGCCATCCGAGGACTGCGGTTGGTCTCGCTGGACGACCCGTACAAAAACAAATACGTGTCACGCAAGATCGCAAGATACAGTAAGTCATGACAGTAGCATTCAGGCCTCCAAAATGAATACAACTATGCCGTTCCATCCCGTCTCCCCCACGTTTAGAACTTAAGTCCAAAATGTGCTGCTACCTTTTAAAACTTTGTTCAACTGAGACGCAATTAGTGCAAGCATTACTATCTCTCGCCACAACCATCCATTGCCAGCCAACCATTCCGTTGCAAAGTTAGGGGATTGTGGTATATCGCGTCCGTCTCGATAGCGTCATGTGGAATATGATGTCGGCAAATGACGGCTGAACGAAAATCAATGCACTGTGCCCGTCATAACGTAACCAATAACATCAAATCAGAAAAAAATATCACAATTCGTTCACACCTCTGTCATACACATCCAGTTTAGAGTTTAAGGACGTAGTTTTAAGAAACAAGGTGAAAGGGTGACTGAACTGGTGACTGGTAAGTGGTCAAACCTACCACAAATGCGTCAAAAACGCGTTATTCCCCAGATTTGACCCACACAGATTCCCCAGATTCCCCAGATTTGACCCAGATTTGACCATCTCAAAGTTGGTGGCCAGAGCACCTCCCCAAACACACAAATAAAAATAAATCTACATAAAACACCTATTTCATCCTGTTGTATGCGATGATCAGGATGAAGATCCTGTTTGGTCAAGTGCCGTACCACGCCTGCTTCCGCTGCAGATGTGCGGTACATCTGGACATCGGGCATGAGGAATGGCTACAAGTTCTTCTGGGCCAACGGCCGACCGGTCAAGTACGGCTTCACCAACTGGTCGTTCACGGGCCGCCTCGGCCTGCCGCAGCCGGACAACTACCAGGGCAACGAGTATTGCTTGGCCGTGCTCAACCACTACTACGGCGACGGCATCGTCTGGCACGACGTCGCGTGCCACCACAAGAAGTCCTTCGTCTGTGAGCCTGTGAACTACTACTAGAGCTGCACGTGGAGATGCCTAACAAGCCCGGCGTTGCAGCAATCGCTGGCAGCGAGGTGCTATCCGCCGGATCCCAATAATTACAGATATGCTGGTGTTGTGAGTCACGGTCCCCTAACTAGATGACTACCCGCCATTTCATGCCTGAAAAGGAGCTGCCTGACAGGCGCAATGAGACCTAGAGATCTTACCTAGACGACATCCCGGCGCTGTTGAGTCTCGCGATTTTCATGGAATCTTTAGAACGCTGTGTTTTGTGAATAGATATATACTTAAAATTTTGGAGGAAATGGCCATGCACTGAGCGCACGGTGAATAGGTTGAACCATGCGAAGTGTAGCAAAATCTTACACCGAATAGTATTGATCAATGAAATAATAAAACGATGGCGTTTTCAACAAAGAGTGTCGAACGTGAGCATCCGTAATGCGAGCAACGCAAACTTGCACTCGATTCAACTTCACATGAACAAAATAAACTCTAATTCGTCAAATTACTTGAAAGCTCACTCAAAATCCACATCAAACTTGCCCGTCAAATACTGATTCCAGTCAGTTGTTGATTCAAACAAATGGACACGACTGATTCTGGGTCTGATTCGAATAAAGCAAAATGGGGTAAATCATGACTCAAATCAACAGAATTCGAGTTAAAGGTCATATTTTCAGAACAAGAACATGTAACAACACCGGGGATTTCCAATACCAATAGGAATATCCGATGGCTTAGTGTTAGAAGTTATGGAACCTCTTACATTTATATACTGCTCCGACGCGTTACATGCCCAGTCCATATCATAACCCACGAAGCCCGAGCTTTGTCCATATCATAACCCACCAAGCCCGAGCTTTGTCCATATCATAATCCATCAAGCCCGAGCTTTGCAAAAAAAAAGAAGAATGCCGGGGCCGGGCGGGCGGAAACCGAAGCTGGAGCCGGAGCCGGAGCCGGAGCCGGATCCGGAGCCGGAACAGAAACCGGAGCCGGGGCCGGAGCCAGAGCCGAAGCCGGGGCGGGAGCCGGAGCCGGAGCCGGGCCGGAACCGGAACAGAAACCGAAGCCGGAGACCGAGCCTGGGCCGGGATCAAGACCAGCATAAACCTTTTACAATTTTAAAAAAAATCTAGCTTAAACGCATTGACAGGACCAGTCTGTGTGGGTTCACGCGGGCGACTGATCAGATTCGCTTCTGCTCTGGAATCATAAGCGCGAAGATGCCGCGTCTGCTGCCACCTCCCGTGCCCAACAGCGCAAAAGGCGTCTTCCTGGCAAGATCAAGATCGGCTTGCTGGCAATGTTCCTGGAAAGGACCGGCTGGAATGCTGCACCGCGCATGGTCAGCCTCTCAGACTCCACACTGAAGTCAGGTATGTCGGCATCCGCCACCAAACACAGGCGTGCGTCACCACCAAGGCGCCGTGCGTGCTTTGATTCATTTACCCTACAGATACTATCGTTAGTAGATACCTGGTCTATACAAAGCACATCGAGAGTTCTCTTGAGCTTCAAGATTTCCTGAGACCTCGACCTCCTTCGGCCACCCAGGAAAGCACTCCAGTCGTAACACCACCCGATGTTCTCGCAAAATTGAAACGCTGAGCGTTCGTGGTGTAGGATAAGCGTGGAAGGGGACGTATTACAGACCCGCTATGCCTAGTGTTGTCCCTTAAAATTGCACGTCTTAAGCTATGAGCACTTGGGTTCTACAGCAGTCCCCTCAAGTTTCTAAAATGACTATCGAACCGTCCCAAGCAGGTTCACAAGATTTGAAGGGTCTACGAGCGGTTTGCATATCAGTGCAGATGTTCATGAGCATATGGCATGCTGCTAGTGCAAGGCAACGTCAAGTCGCAAACGGGGGTCAGATAAACGCATCTTGCGTTCAATCATACCATTCTTCCGGACCAATTTTGACAAGCAATCCAGTACGACTTTTTCAACAAACCCATGATTACTGCCTGCATCATAACGCTTCCACAGGCGGTGCAATTCGAAATCTAATCTATGGCAGGGAGGTCTGGCTTCGAAACCTCGGACGGCAGGGTTTGATTTGTTGTCCCTACCGCTGATCACGCTGTTCTGCCCTCTCACAAAATATCTTAGCCCTCGTTGTCTTAACTCCTTTTGCCATTTCAACACATGTGCAAGATATTATCTTTCTCTTCGGAACACGAATCCAACAGGCCTGGCACGTTTTTTTAATGAAAGCACCGAAGAGCGTTAATTCTGATACCCTCTTTGCTACTACTACACTCCTGCTATTGATTTGCCCCGTAAACCTCTGTTAAGGCCAAATCCTTCCCACAATTGTAACAGCACAAAAAGAAAATCACCGGGAAAAGAAGGATAGCAAATGATTCAGGAAAGTATACAGCAGCCTTCTACCTGGTTACCATAGAAACTATGTGATTGGTTGACCCATTGACCCAATCCCTTTCAACCAGTATCTCTGCTATGATCTTGTCAGGCCCAAGAAGTTCAAGTATAATGAATGGCCACCTTGTAAGATGTCGAAGTGCTCACGTGGTGTTTTCAGCTGACGTGGGCGCCCCACCCTCGCCTTTAACAGAAGAATCGATGCTGTTTGGAGGTTGCTAGAAGGACGGAGCCTCTTCGACATGTGGAGTTAACTGAACAGCGATGGTTCGGCAGAGCAGCGGCGTAGCTGGCTGTAATAAGCATGCATTTAATGATATACCGTAAACGTATATTTTATAGCATACGCATGTACTATAAATTCTATGGTGCACATAGCATATTTAATTGCATATCAGTAATATTTTATAGCATATCTGATAAGCATAAGTATATGGAAGTGGAGAGCATATAAAGGGGATAACGTTGAATGCCGTATCCGTTTTGGAGACCGCGGGAGGCGTTATCGAGTCTTCAACGCACTTTTTATTTTCCATATGCACTGAGCGATGCCATCGTTGCCGGCACCAACCGCACTTCACAATCATGCGCGACACAACCCTGCAGACACGCACGGCACGCACGGCACAGTCCTGCAGACACGCACGGCACGCACGGCTCAACCTCTCGGTGTAGTGTCTGGAGTTACTACCTCCACGGCGCTCACGACCGCCGGTCTTAACATCGCCCTAAAAGCCAGGTGCGAGTGAGGGGTCCGAAGGTATGCAGCTGCATGAATGGCCAGCATGGTCATCTCCAGATGTGGTGGTGTTCAGAGGAAGGCTGAGAGAAGTTATGCTTGACCCAAGTCTGCTGAACTCTGTGATCTCCTGACTTTTCAAGATCAAGGACATTTAAGTTTGGCCGCGCACGCATACGTCCCATTGTAAGCGTATATTAGATGTGCCGACGGGCACCGTGTTGCAATTTTTTACCAAAACACAAGCATACACGAAAAAGGTTAGTTAGTTAGTTTCCGGTCATAGGTTTTTGCAGAGATCAGGTCAGGGGCCACGAAACGAGTACATCCATCGCACTGCTCTCGTGTGGCTGGTGTTGCGCTGTCCCACCAATGCGTTTCGTGGCAACCGTCTTTCATTCAAACCGTCCAGGCCAGCCTGATGTAGCGTGCTACGTCAGCTACCTGGAAACCGTCGTCATCAACAGGAAACACCTGAGAAATACGTGGAAATGTCCACCATAGGAAAAGTTCCAGCAGCCCGCTTTTTAGTATCCTGTCACGAGCTTCGTGATTGCAATCTCCGATACTTGGTGATATGGCTGGCCCCGCGCAGTCACTGCCACGGCAAAGGGAGGTAGACTGACAAATGTTCACAGAACGAGATCCCGATAGAGAGTCGATCCTTTTCAGGGGCCCGCGGCAGGACCCAGGGCGAGGATGGGGACAAACAGATAATAACTGGCCCAACATACTAAGGTTTTTACACATAACACAAGGAATTGTTTTGGGCCTCTAGACGACCAAGAATGCTGATGAAACCGAAAATGAATGATTGAGGATGTTTTCGGGCTCATTACGCTATCCAGGGGCTCTAAGCATTTACCGGGGACCCTAGATGTTTACTTTCCGGGGCGCCCCAATCGCTTAGGAGCCTTCTCCCGCCCTTGATTTATTTGTATTTGCTCGCAGGTCCCCGTGCTATTGATCGCTCCGGGCGATCTGCATTTATCTTGGGCTAGTCCCATTAAGTCAGCGAACCGTACACAGTAACAGAAAGCCCCACATGCTGTAAGCGAGCGCCAGCACTTCCGTCACACGTGGTGTCTTGTCCGCTCGCGTATATGATTATGGCTAAATCAATTAAAGTACGCAAGCCCGAGATCTATGCGATGACGCATTTCCTTGATGTTCTAGCGACAGATAGCAGCAGCTGTATGTGTTTCGATGAATGCCAACGCGCCATTCCGAAGATAATTTTACGCACCAGCCAAGTCGTATATTTCAGTTAAACCCTTGGTTATTAGTACAGAAGCTTTGACAGGTTAGTGGCAAATCTTGAAAAGCTGTGTCCATGTCATCTAGATTCGTGAAGATGACCATTTTGGCACATATAGGGTTGGCATCGCTCTAAAATTTATGTCCTAAGCCATCTCTGAGTGTAATCTGAATCTGATTGCCTTATAGCTCTTCGGTTAATATTTACTTGGAACGTCGTTTCATTCAGGTAGTCTGCATTTTGTTCCAAAATGTGCAATACTTCCTTTTATGAGCTTTCTGGATAGTTGACAAGTTTCATTATGTCGGCGATCTCTGCCGTCGTTAAACTGACTATCAACGTATCAATAATGCCTGGTACAAAGATTAAGATGGCTTGTTTTAACCCACTTGGAAGGTCGAGTTTTACATTGTTGAGCTGTGTGCATATTTGTTTATTTCAGAACTTAGGATAGTGGTTTCACCGTGAGGCTCAATCAGAAAAGACAGAGCAAGTCGATTACGGAGTTTCTATTCACTGAACTAGTAGTGTCGACTAAAACTGTGGACTCCCGACTAAAGAAGCACATTAATCGGGAATGAGTTTCATTAGATTATCCCTTAAGCTCTCGTCTAAAGCCCCAAAGGTTTTAATTGTTCCCGAGGTGTTCATCTCAGTCACCAAATGAAGGATAGAATCGATATTATAGGAAAGAAAGGCCATCAATTAGTGGTTTTTCGGCATTGTGAGTTGAAAGTTCTTATCTCGAGCTGAAGACCTTGAACAAACTAGGAAGCACTCGTTAAATGAGATTGCAGCGCTAAATAACAATGATAATGAGAACTGTCAAGATAATAATCGCTTTATGTGTATACATGCATACATGCATGCATATACATTTATTTATGTTGGAATGCTTTGTCAGAATCCTTTCTTTTGTGCATGTTTGATGAAAAATAACTACTGACCCAGCATTGACGAGCTTTTTGACGCATCGTTCTAGTTTCCGGGCCTTTGGCTTGGTATCGTCACTTAGATTATAGATGTTTCGCACAAAACCGCTCATATATTCATTGCTCCTTACATTCTAACGTTTCGAGATACTATCTCATTGTCGGAGGAGGCTGAATGGCGCAACAAATAAGTTTTGAGCATTAAAGGATAAAACATTGTGCACTTCTATTGGAAAACCTCTTTTGGTACGGAGAACATAAATGAAGCATAACCAATTGAAGTAAGACAGAATCCTATTTCACTCTGATACGTATAAGAAACACTCATAATGGGATCACTACAAAAACACAATGGGAACACTATTGCCACAGCACGCCAATGGCGCTCACCTCCCACCACCCAATAGTTCAAGGGTTGTGCAGGAATTTGTCTGTCTGTTTAGGGCCGGAGGGAGTTCGTTAATGAATACGCTTTCCCGAATTTGAAGGCGTCTCCTGTCATTGCACGTCCGTAAAATGTCAGTGTTGTCTGTCAGTTGTTGTCGTGTCAATGTCGTGCCGTGCTCGTGTCGCATGTGGTCTAGAGGTGCCCCGTCATGTAAGTCATTGTCAGGCGTCGTGAGAGTATCGTTGTGGTCACACCAATGTAGTGTATGTGACGAAGTTTGCAGCCTTCGGTGTTGCATTTGAATTGTTACACTACATTGGTGCATTTTAGTTTGTCGGGTTTGTCTGGGCTGCTTCTCATAAGAAAGTTATATGTTTTCTTATTGCGATCATAGATGATGTCTATTTTGTGGTCGGGTTTGCCTTCAACGTGTCGAGAGATAATTTCCCGTAAAGCTTTTGGTCTTGTTTGTGGGCAGATGCCATTTTATTTTGATAGTACAGTTTGACGGTTGGTTGGAAGTCTTGTCCTGGTTTGCTGTCAAAGTGTCTTGTCATATGTCGTTGTATTTCGTTTTCAACATCAGAATTTGAAAAAAAACCGTTATTCACCAAGATCTGTGTGATTCTGATCAATTCTGGATGTAGTCCTGTCAATCAGAGCAGTGCTTAAATGCTCGCCTAATGAAGGACCTTATGACGCTAATTTTGTAACGTCGAGAACACTCACTGTCAGCATTTAGGCACCGCCCGTTGTTAGTCTGTTTTCGGTATACATTCGTTTTGAATCGCTTTACTTATCCATCGACAGTCAAGTCAAGAAAGGGTATTATGTTTTGCACACTTAGCTGTGTTGTGAATTTTAAACCAGACGGGTCTTCAAAGGTGTTTTTGAGATGTCCTAACTGGTCAATGTCCGCAACTTTCACAAGGATATCGTCTACGTAGCGGCAGTAAATGTCCGGTCTCATGTCGTCATTTTGTAGTGTGTCGGCTTCTACGTGTCCGGTAACAAATTAGCGAGTAGAGGTCCTAGAGGTGAGCCCATCGCAACACCCTCAATTTGGCAATACATTCGGCCATCATATATACAAATTTGACAATGCAATCGGCAATACATACGTTGAAAGATCCTTTCCGCGGGCCTGATGTCGCCTGAAGCGGGGGTGTCGCGACGATGCAGGGTGATGAAGCAAGATAGAGGGTAAGAGAGGTGGAGGATATTCCATGATTATAATGCGCTTGTCACTGCGGCAGTGGACGACCATCTATTAATGCTTAAATACTTCAGCTCGCAGGCAGTGTGGTGTGGTGTATGCTTGTCACTGTGCACATGCAGTTGTTGGTTATTGGGTAATACTAAAAGCACTTTGGTCGAAGACGAAGTGAACTTATGTGAGCATGAATATCTAATAAGTGCAATATGTACTTCGTGAATCGTTCTATTCTGACACTTAGCGGGCCTGCCTAACGCACAGGTTACATGCTTGATACACAAATGACGTCATTGTCTGGGAGTTTGTGTTATTGTGATTCGGTTGGCATTACTGCAATGTAAGTTTACAACCCCAAAAAACGTTTGTTTTTGCCGTTGGAGCATTTTTTATGCGATGTTTTTATGTGCATTTTATGTATTGCCATCTATTTCCTGTTCCCCCCCCCCCATTTTGCGAGGCCCGTTTTTCCCAAACTAGAGGCATCGTAACCACCCGTCAATCGCAAAAATTCAGACCGAGGCCCATCATGAAGCTAGAGAGTAATGAAACGGGCATAAAAGACACTTTTTATGCCAAGAGGACCGTTGTCTGGATCATGAGGCCAAATGTTGCGTTAAGAACTCCCCTCTGCGGTTCTGGAGGCCCATTAAAAACTAACAAAAACCGCTCTGTGTTAAGAGGCACTCTATATGCAGGAGGCCCCATCTCAGGAACAGGGGGCCTCTTTCACGCATCAGATAGCTCCTCATCATGATGCTCTGTTTTCGTAATGCCAGGCCCTCTGGCTAGATTTGGAGGTTTCCTTTGCGAATCGAAAACATTCCGGTTGGGATTAGAAGGCCTCTCTTTGCATCCTGAGATTCTGTTTTAGACTACCGAGGCCGTTTTCTAGATCATCAAAAGGCTCAAAGCGTTTTTCTTATTGTCGACATTTATCTACTTGGATATGATGAATGTAACAGCTTGATAGAGAAGCACATGCCCTCGATTCTTCTACCTCTTGAATAAGACACTCTCCAAGAGCCGCCTCCCCCTCCTAACACGCCTGCGAGGAGACCCTGCTTTTTCGAGGTCCCCTTGAAAATTTTGCCCCCCACTCAAAATCCCTGGCAACGCGCCTGGCCAGAGACACATTTCCTCCCTTTTCGTTTTTTTTTACCCAGCAGGAGAGTTCTGAGAGAGGGATATCATCTCCATCGCTTGTACTTGGACGATGTGACTCACGACTTTTGGTTTTCGGAGATGTTTGTCTACTAGAGCCAAAATTACCATTTAGAGCTGATGCAACAGGCGGAACTGAATCCGCATGTCCAAAGACAAGACAACTGTCCGAATTCGGACGGTCTTGGTGGTTGATCGCGAAAACAAAATACACGATATATGCACTTTTGTTTTGCTTGACAGTTTGTCGTTTATTACCAATGTGACATCACTAGCGGATTTTAACATGTTATGCAAAGGTTTCCCGTAATATGTGGGCTTTGATAACGAGTTAACAGCGACCGAGGTTCCCCAAAATGCACCACGTCGCCAATTTCGACAAACCAGATTTTGCCCTTTGACGGTAGTATAATTTGTTTTTCCTGTGGCTTGAGTCCAGGTGATGCCGAGCTTGATGATGAAAGCGATGCAGATTTTCAAGCACTGACATACTACTCTGAATATCTGAAGACACTCCTCTCAAAAGCGGCATCGTTTTCGTCTTCCCGCTGGCCACCGTAAAGTGTAAACCGTGGTCCGTCGCTGCGCCGTCCACGGAGAATGCAACGCCGGGCGTGGGGGTTTTGTTCCAAGACTTGCGAGCGCACATGGTCAAAGCTGTTGTGCACTTTTTAACGAAACGGTTCTGAGCAAAGGTTGAATATTCCCAGACGAACACAGGCTGGCCGTGCCAATACAAATTCATACCCCACTTCTATCCACACTCTACATTCACAAAGTCCCGTATAACCAGAAAACAAATTCGGCGCAGCCCCTTAGTGCTAGCGGCTTAGAAAACGTCCGCTGAACCCTTGCAAAACAGATAGCGCTGGTAGGTTCTTCTGGGAAATCATTTAACACCTGGTTACTTCAGCTTATTGACCTCAAAATGCAAACAGAACTGCATTTTCGGTGGCGTCTCGCTTCTGTTTCAGTTAAAGACGAATATTGTCATACAACGAGGAAAATTGTGCCACAGGAAATCAAGCTGGCTATATTCAGCGACGCTGCTTTTTGCGGGGAGACTTTCACAAGGAGGGAGCCCTCTGTCAACCCCGTGTCCCTCCCCACCTTAACAAGACTGGCTACGCCCCTGCGTAGCCACACATATCACACACACGAACGCTCAACTTCCTTAAAATTTAGCATTCACCCCATGGACTTTGACTAAAAAGAAGTAACCAAAATGTCTATCATCTCCGCCCCGCTTCCCCAAATTAGGAGAGCTTCCGCTGATTCCACGCCTATGTGGGAGCCGCCTGGCATCCTGCGCTGAGCACTGATCGTAAATTAGTTTTTTTACGAATTTAAATACCACAGTGTCCCGAGAGTTATAATAAATAAGGAAAGGCCATCTTTTGTTACGAGGCACAAATGTTGCCACGGAAGACTGAGCAG
Organism: Pollicipes pollicipes; assembly: GCF_011947565.3. NCBI lineage: Eukaryota > Metazoa > Arthropoda > Thecostraca > Pollicipedomorpha > Pollicipedidae > Pollicipes > Pollicipes pollicipes. The sequence continues at coordinate 17,549 of NW_023596072.1, forward strand.
TTGGAGACCGGCGTCAAAACACAGCCAGAACCAGGCTCACACAGGCGCGCGTGTTGCCCACTGCTTGTTTGGAAGGGCTGCGTATTCGTTTTGCCCACTTTGTGTCTCTGTTTGGACGCGCTGCCCAAACAGACTGTGCTCAGGGGTGAAGAAAATGCAGTTATTGGAGCGCACTGCAACTGTCATGATACACATAGAGGTTCATGAGTTGTGCTATGTGCGTTGTTCTGGCTAAATACAAAGTTATGACAGGTGCATCTCTTGCTCTTTTGACGTTAAACACAGCAACGCACATAAACGTCCTAAGAACAGAACAAAGGTGGTTCGACACTGACATTGACTGAACAGACGGATAGGGACCGAGCACTGTCGGCCCAGCACACAGGTGCAGACCGAGCACGGCCGGCCTCGCAGACAGGCAGACCGGGCACGCCGAAATGTAAGCAGACACGGACCGAGCACTGTCGGCCCAACACACAGGTGCGGACCGAGCACGGCCGGCCTCGCAGACAGGCAGACCAGGCGCGCCGGAATGTAAGCAGGCACGGACCGAGCACAGCCAGCCCCGTAGACAGGTGCAGACCAAGCACGGCGGAATGTAGATGTGCACGGACTGAGCACGGTGTATCTGGCACATTTAGCGCAAAAATCAACAGCAAGCACACAACAGACTCGCCGCGCTCGCCACTCAATCGCAGCACCGGCCGCGGCACGAACATGGGGTATCCCACCTTTCTGTACTTTTCATTTATCTGTTGCGTTGATTTCCTTTAGATCAGACGCGTACGATTTGATCAGTCGTACCAGTTTTCTCGAAGTCCTTCTGAATAATTCAAAATTTTGATTAGAAGTATCCGCCCCCGCGGGAAAAGCCTTAGTTGTCTCCCAGCTTACCACTAGGAAAGTAATACATTTCATTTGCCTTGCTTCTCCAACGCGTATGTTCTGTAACGTTTGCAAGACATTAATGCGTTAAAATATTGGTGTAAAAATGTTACGAAAGCTTTGAACACTTTAATAGAAAAAACGATGTGCGAATATGAAGCTATGATTCCATGAAATCAACGAAATGTTATACTATGGCTTTGAGTTCTCCCCTATGACGTTAACCACGGTGGCTCTTTTCGAGGCGCACTTTGGCTTTGAAAATAGAAGTATCACATGACTCGTCTGACGCACTGGTTTAAGCTTCAACCAATGCACTTCTCTTTAACAGGCCCTTGCCCGCTGGGTCAATCCTTTTTTTGCCCCAGCAGCGTTGAGGTGTGCGCACGGCCCGTCGTCATGACAGCGGCAGTCTCGACTGCAGTGAATAAATTTAGTGTTTTTACAAAGCGTTTGCAGGGTCCTTTGGACTCGAAAATAATCAAACTTGATGCTCTCAATATGTCCTGATGGTGCTGCAGTCGCATCGCCCAGTGCTATTATTAGTCTAACTAGTCTCGAGGGTTCCCATGGTGAATTTGTTGAAATATGCTTTATAGGCGGGGACACTTCTTTAAGGCTGCTGCCTACCTCATCATACTTGCCGCTAAATTTTACGCAATCAGTCACGGGTCATATCCATCCCACATACATTTGTTCGTTATCGGTAAATACAGCCCGATGTTGCTGCCGCCTGTGATGAATAAGTCCATGTACTATTCACTTTTCAGGCTATCGCATTTTAATGATTCGCGGCGTGGGCTTGCAAAGCATAGCATTATGTTTGCCATGCAATTGGACGTAAGGGGTTTTTGATTATATGCACGTACCTCTGATGTTTTATCACCTATGTAAATATTTCAATGTTCCTGCTTCCCGTCAGCATTACAGCATCAAAGGACAAAGTACACCGCGTCCAGCGACCCATCGCGCATTGAAGTCTTGGCATCAATGACGTCATGCTAACGTTAAGCGAAGATGAAGCTAAAATCGGCGGACGGTTTACCTCTCCTACACAGCCTTGCAGTTGCCCACGGTTCGCATCGGTAACGTAACGTGACGCAAATTGTTTAACGCAAAGCGAATGTAGCGAGTTGCACTGGTGGCGACAGACAGGCCTAAGTGGCTCGCGGCTGTCACCAACTCGTCTTCATAGCACGAAGAACGTTAGTTTAAGGGAAAAGGTAAGAAATGAAAAGGAAAAAAAAAGTGCTGGAACAAATGAATGCAAATTAATTGTCAGCTTTTGGTGTGTTGGTATAGGTTAGGTAGCAAGCACATCACTTTTGGTATCATGCTAATTTTGTATCGATCAGTTTCCTGCAGGCGCCTAATGTTTTCGTCATGTGAACTCCACATGTTGAGCCAGTTTGAAAAGGTTTGGCAAGTTTTACAAATGCTAATTTTTGGATAGAGATAAAGAACAATTAACCACAACAATGTTTGGACTGGGATAAAGGACAATTGACATGAGGCAGCTCTTAAAAGTACAGGGCAGCCCAGATGAGAGCTTTTGCAACACATGTTTTCCTAAACAGTGGCTGGTGTTTTGGTCACAGATTGTGGCAGGGCTGGTCATAAAACACCATCAATGACAATAGAAGCCATCATTGGTTCCATTTACTACAATTTTTTTTGCTGTGAATTGGACCCCATTCTAAGCTTTTCACAAAGGCAGTTCACCTCCACTTGAGATTAGAAGTTACTCTTCCACAGATTAAAGGAAGACATTGATGACATATATTCAGATGGCCTAAATCCAGAAAAATAATCCTTTGGGGGTAAATTGTGCGTACCTTTTTAGTGGAGCCCCCAGTAGATTTTGGAAAGTGACACCACTGAGTACTGGTGAATGCCTGAGCACTCCTAATTGACAGTGACAGATGCTCTATTGGGTGGTCAAAGTAAGCTTTCATGTGTTTGTGTGTGTACTGGATTGCAGAAACACACTGTGTTGTACATGTCCAGTTAAAGGATGATATTGCAGCAATGATTTCAGGCGTGTATGAGTGTTGTGAGTGTTCCTGATGTTGTGAGCCCAGTGTGCAGTCACCACCAATTTTAATTTGAAGAGGACTAAAGACTGGAGGACTAAGACGGTCCCTGCATTTTGGACAAAACTTGAGTGATCTTGAGTGCTTGAGTGCTTGAGTGATCCCATGATACAGGTATGGCACGCCACCAGCACCACAGCCCCACCAGCATCCAGCATCAAGGATGCTGCGATGCTCATTTTACTGCATCACCTCCTGTGACACTCACACTAGGAAGTTATTGTGCTTAATTCCATCTCAAGAAGAGACACAGGCCCATGGGCCAGTTTGCAAGACATCCTTCCATTGCACCAAACTCAAAAGTGAAAAACTCAAACTAAAACTCAAACACATTGGTCTGGGCATGTGAGTATCATGTGCACACATTTGCTCCCAGTCAGTTCAATATAAATTGTGCATAATTTCCCCACTGATGTTGGCTTGAAACTATAGAGGCATAGGAGGTTTGTGTTAGGTTGGTTAGGTTAGGTTAGGAGGTTAGGTTAGGTTAGGTTAGGTTAGGTAGGTTAGGTTAGGTAGAGTGAGGTGAGGTGAGGTGAGGTGAGGTTGAGGTGGTGAGGTGAGGTGATGTGAGTTGGGTCAGTCAGGTCAGGTCAGGTCAGGTCAGGTCAGGTCAGGTCAGGTTTGTTTGTCAGGTCAGGTCAGGTCAGTTTGGTTACATTGTGGTTAGGTTGGGTTAAGAGAGGAGAGAGAGAGAGAGAGAGAGAGAAGAGAGAGAGAGAGAAGAGAGAGAGAGAGAGCAGAGAGGGAGAGGGAGGGAGGGAGAGGGAGAGGGAGAGGAGAGGGAGAGGAGAGAGAGGAGAGGAGAGGGAGAGGAGGAAGGGAGAGGAGAGATAGAGATAGAGAGAGAGAAGAGAGAGAGAGAGAGAGAGAGGAGAGAGAGAGAGAGACCTGGGAATTAGAGGTGCCTGTGTGCCAAACTCTGGTACTCCTATTGACTCCGTAGCCACGGTGATATTGCTCTGCACTGTTGCTGCTACACTGCACAGCTTAAAGTAAATGTCATTTTCACATTTAGAATAAGGGGATATTTCATGATATATTGTACCAAACACCTGAGTTCTTCACCTGTTAGTAGTTGCAAGATGCACGTCCTATCTGGCTCTGAACAACCAAGTGCACTTGTAGCCAGCTATTATCCAGCATCATCACTCTCTCATGGGAACTCTGTTCAGGCAGACTGTGCCAGTTCTGCAATCAGCCCAGGCTGTGCCCAATGTCCAATTCACATTTGTATTTTTGCTACTTATTATAACCTTTTAGAAAATTTGTTGTTCATCCCAGGCATGGGCTGACACAGGTAAATAGGTGCCAGGTGACCTTTGTCATCAGTTATATCTGTGAATATGGCCCCCCATCCAGACCTTAACTCAGTGCTTCTGTTTAACACATCCAGTTCCCTTCCCTATACCACTGGGGCATCAATGTTTTGTTGAGACCTGTGTGTTTCATTTTTAGAATTATGCTGTACCACAGACAAAAAAGCTGAGAGGGGCCCAAATCCACTGTGGGGCCACTCATCCACAATATTGGTTGTTCCCTGCAGATTCCCAGTTCCTGCTGCATCACCTAGGGTTTTTTATGATGTACCTGCCGGATCTGGTGCAGTTGAGGGCAACCCTCAAACCCAGTCTGTCTGAGCAGGCTTGCCATGTGAGTTTGTCCTGAAGTGCCATTCCCTGTGTGTCATCAGAGTACGATCGGTCGCCACGGTCGCGTGCGCACCGGCTCTCAATCGCCGCCATGGCCGCCGAGATCGAGCAGCTGGAGCACCTCTCGCTGGTCTCCAAGCTGTGCACTGAGCTCGACAATCACCTGGGTATCAACGACAAAGACCTGGCCGAGTTCATCATCGCGCTGGCTCAGAAGCACACCACGTTCGGCGCCTTCAAGCGGGTGCTGGAGCAGAACGGTGCTGAGTTTCCCGACTCTCTGACGGCCAGCCTGCTGCGCATCATCCAGCTTATGCGGCCAGTCGGCGCCGAGCCGAGCGCTGCCACCGCGCCACTGCCGCCGCCGAGACTGACGGCGGCCGGTTGGACCCGGGGCACACCCGCAGGAGGAGCGGCGTGCCCTCGTGCCCGCGCTCGCCCTGAAGAACGACCCCGCCATGAGGACCATGCTGATCGACGAGGTGGGTGAACGGCAGTGTCATTCCTCCCCCCCCCCCACCCCCGCTAGCATGACACGAAGTGGTTTTCGGCCCGCGTGGTGGGTGTCTTTTTCGTGGGCGACCGGCATCTACGTTCGTTTGCGTTAATGGATGTTCGTCTGTTCTGCCTGCCAGCCGGCGGTTACCGCGACAGCCCTGTCCAGTTGGTTGCTCAATATTTACCAGATGGTAAGATTGCCTAATTTGTTCAGGTCATTAGTGAAACAATGTTCTGCGGTTCTCAAAAACAGCTCATTAGTGCTGTTCTCAGTATGCATTCCTGCACATTCACAGATAAAAAAGGAAGACGGGGAAGCCAAAGTCAAGCTGGAGAACGACGCCCTCATTGACGACGCGATGGGCGCGCTCGAGATGCTGGCACCCTCCCGACAAACTGCAGTTAAACCAGAAACCGACAGGCGGCGCCGAAGTCGCAGTCGGAGTCGCGAGAAGCGCCGGCGGCACAGCCGGAGCCGAAGCCGCAGCGGCGACCGCAAGCGCCGGCGCCACCGCAGCCGCTCGCGCTCTCCAGGCCATCGGCGCCACGACGAGTCCCGATCGCGCGACCGGTCTCGGCGCGAGCGGTCTCGCTCGCGAGACCGTTCCCGCCGCGAACGTGACCGACACGACCGGCCTCGCCACGAGCGGTCCCCTCTCGCGATCGCAGCCGCGAACGACGCCGCAGCGCGAGCGGCCGGCACTGGGACGAGCCGGTGGTGGGCAAGGTATACGACGGCAAGGTGGTCAACATAATGAACTTCGGCTGCTTCGTGCAGCTGGAGGGGCTGAAACGCCGCCTGGAGGGCCTGGTGCACATCTCGCAGCTGCGCCCGAGGGCCGCGTGGCTGACGTGAACGAGGTGGTGTCGCGCGGTCAGGCCGTCAAAGTCAAGGTCCTCTCGTTCACCGGCCAGAAGACGTCGCTGACAATGAAGGAGGTGGATCAGCAGACGGGCGAGGACCTGAACCCCAGCCTGGCCGTACGCGTGGCCGACGACGGCCTGCTGGCGCGCAACCCGGACCGGCCCCGAGCAGCGCGGCGCGCCGGCCATCGACGACGACGCGCTGAACGCGGTACGGCGCGTGCAGCGGATCTCGTCGCCGGAGCGCTGGGAACTGAAGCAGATGATCGCCGCCAACGTGATCGACAAGTCCGAGTACCCCGAGTTCGACGAGGAGACGGGTGTGCTGCCGCGTGTCGACGAGGACGATGCGGAGGTGGAGATCGAGCTGGTGGAGGACGAGCCGCCGTTCCTTATGGGCCACGGCCGCGCGGCTGCCGACCTCAGCCCGGTACGCATCGTCAAGAACCCGGACGGCTCGCTGGCGCAGGCGGCCATGATGCAGGGCGCGCTCTCCAAGGAGCGGCGCGAGCAGAAGATGGCACAGCGCGACGCCGAGGCGGCGCTGGCGGCGCCACAGGAGCGGCCCAACTGGAATGACCCAATGCCTGAGGTGGACGCGACAGCGCGCGAGGGCGTGGGCGGCCGCGGCGGGCCCAGCGGCTCGCTCGGCCAGGACCTGCCCGAGTGGAAGAAGCATATCACGTCCGGCGCGCGCGGCTCCTACGGCAAGAAGACCAACATGAGTATTATTGAGCAGCGCCAGTCACTGCCCATCTACAAGCTGAAGCAGCAGCTGGTGAAAGCCATCACCGACAACCAGATCCTGATCGTGATCGGCGAGACAGGCTCTGGCAAGACGACGCAGATGACCCAGTACCTGGCCGAGGCCGGCTACACGGTCAAGGGCCGGATCGGCTGCACGCAGCCGCCGCGTGGCGGCCATGTCGGTGGCCAAGCGCGTGGCCGAGGAATACGGCTGCATGCTCGGCCAGGAGGTCGGCTACACCATCCGCTTCGAGGACTGCACTAGCACGGAAACGGTCATCAAGTACATGACGGAGGGCATGCTGCTGCGAGAGTGTCTCATCGACCCGGACATGTCCACCTACTCATGCATCATGCTAGACGAGGCGCACGAGCGCACTGTGAGCACGGACGTGTTGTTCGGCCTGCTGAAGCAGACCATCAAGCGGCGACCGGACATGAAGCTGGTGGTGACGTCGGCCACGCTCGACGCCGTCAAGTTCTCGCAGTACTTCTTCGAGGCGCCCATCTTCACGATTCCCGGCCGCACGTTCCCGGTGGAGATCCTCTACGCCAAGGAGCCGGAGACGGACTACCTGGACGCGTCGCTCATCACCGTCATGCACATCCACCTGAACGAGCCGCCCGGCGACGTGCTGCTCTTCCTCACCGGTCAGGAGGAGATCGACACGGCGTGCGAGATCCTGTACGAGCGCATGAAGTCGCTGGGGCCGGACGTGCCCGAGCTCATCATCCTGCCGGTGTACTCGTCGCTGCCGTCGGAGATGCAGACACGCATCTTTGACCCGGCGCCGCCCGGCTCACGCAAGGTCGTCATCGCCACGAACATCGCCGAGACGTCGCTCACCATCGACGGCATCTACTACGTGGTGGACCCGGGCTTCGTCAAGCAGAAGGTGTACAACTCGAAGACGGGCATGGACTCGCTGGTGGTTACCCCCATCTCGCAGGCACAGGCTAAGCAGCGCGCCGGCCGCGCCGGCCGCACCGGGCCCGGCAAGGGGTACCGGCTCTACACAGAGCGCGCTTACCGCGACGAGATGCTCACCACCAACGTGCCCGAGATCCAGCGCACCAACCTGGCCGCTGTGGTGCTGCAGCTCAAGGCCATGGGCATCAACGACCTCATCAGCTTCGATTTCATGGACCCGCCACCGATGGAGACGATGGTGATCGCGTGGAGCAGCTGCACTCGCTGTCGGCGCTGGATGACGAGGGTCTGCTGACCCGGTTCGGCCGGCGCATGGCCGAGTTCCCGCTCGACCCGAACCTCTCCAAGATGCTCATCATGTCCGTGCAGCTGCAATGCTCAGACGAGATCCTCACCATCGTCTCCATGCTGTCCGTGCAGAACGTGTTCTACCGGCCCAAGGACAAGCAACAGCTGGCGGACCAGAAGAAGGCCAAGTTCAACCAGCAGGAGGGCGACCACCTCACGCTGCTCGCCGTCTACAACTCGTGGAAAAACAACAAGTTCAGCAACCCCTGGTGCTACGAGAACTTCGTGCAAATCCGCACGCTGAAGCGGGCCCAGGATGTGCGGAAGCAGCTGATGGGCATCATGGACCGGCACAAGCTGGACGTGGTCAGCTGCGGCAAGAACGTGGCACGCGTCCAGAAGGCCGTCTGCTCCGGGTTCTTCCGCAACGCGGCCAAGAAGGACCCACAGGAGGGATACCGCACGCTGGTCGACTCGCAGAACGTCTACATCCATCCGTCATCGTCGCTGTTCAACCGCCAGCCGGAGTGGGTTATTTACCACGAGCTGGTACAGACAACCAAGGAGTACATGCGTGAGGTCACCACCATTGACCCCAAGTGGCTGGTAGAGTACGCGCCCTCTTTCTTTAAGGTGTCCGACCCAACCAAACTGTCCAAGTTCAAGAAGAACCAGCGCCTGGAGCCGCTGTACAACAAGTACGAAGAGGCCAACTCGTGGCGGATATCCCGCGTGCGCCGAAGACGGAATTAGCACGGCCCTGCTCGCGCTCCTCTGCTCCCTATGCGCTTGTGTCATCGCTCGCAGCGCGAGTGTCATCGTGTCATTCATGCTTGTCGTGGCTCGTCGAAGCTAGACGAAAGAATATATTTAATAGGAAATGTCTGTAGTTCGGGTATGTCACCTGTCATGTGACAGAAAGGGAGGAATGGTGACACGTGGATAGATGCGGCATGTCAGTAAAACTAATCTAATGCCGAACATTATGCCCGATGTCTGCGCGGATCGGTGGCGGGTAAATGCTTTGTGAAGGCGTGGCTGGTCGCGCGGAGCGTTTTTTGGTATTTCCTCGATGATGATGGATTCAGAGGGCTGTTATCAAACAGCCACATCAGAGCTCTCATGAGCTGATCACGCCGACTGCATCAGGAGCCGAGAGCTAGAGGACGGCCTGAGACCTTTTCAGGCTTATTCCATGTGGCGCCCTGGATGCCACAAAAAGTTATGCAAAAGTTGACGGATTTTCTCCTATCCTCCTGCGCAGACCATCGTTGATCATTACCGTCATCTGCGTACTCAAAGGAATCCGATTGATTGTATTAAACATCGCGCCAGATTGGGCCAGTCTGCGAACAGCAAATCTTTCCTTGACGTGTGTTTATTTTGTTTCTAGAGGTTCTCGGTGAACGATGATGAGGAAATGTCCCTTACATTATTGTCGCGTATTTCGCTCGTTTCTTGAAAACGGGATCGATGTGTGGCAAAGAAATCACGTGTACATGCGCGTGCGTTGATGAGGAATGTGTGGTACGTGCATAGCTGCACGTCACTATTCCGCGAGCCATGAGCCAGGTAGCCAAAGTTTTTGGTCGGCTAGATTTCCTTGTACGAGTGGCCTAGAACGCGAAATGCATTGGCGTTCACGATGCAGTAGCACATAGGTTCACAGCAGGGAACATGCACGACAGGCGTAGGCGTGGATCCCGGGACATCAAACTCTGCGGTGATCGGGAGGCCAGGCTGGTGTAGAGCAGGCTGATCGGGTGCAAACAAGAAGTGATGGAAAATACTGGACGCCTCGCCATTCCATGAGGCTCTATTTACCAAGACCTGAAGTCCCAACAGGCCGAGATGCGGTTTTGTTCCGTTATAGAAACCTAAGACGCTTTGAAAACATGCGCGAAATCTGGTGATGTC